>NW_019417434.1:51336-78330 GCF_000390285.2 Anoplophora glabripennis | reverse complement strand
TTTGATAAACATGCTTTCACTCAACGCTTACCAATGGCATTGAATTTTTGCAGTAATGTATCGATCTTCTCACCGTAATCAGGACTTCTGTAGTTTCCCAAAAAGTTGTGAACGATGTCCTGGAATGCTTCCCATTCAGTCATTTGGATATTTTCCCCACGAACTTGGGATCCGAAAGTGATGAACAAGGTGAAAGATTTCACCAGGAAATGGAAGAAATCGAGAGACGTTACAAAGGCTGGTGGGATGAACAAATGATGGCAGACTACTGTTGGTTCCTCATTCGCAAAGATCCATCCGAAAAAAAACGCAAAAATTCAAGTCGCTCGTCATTTTAATTTAAATTTTTTGAATTTTCGCCGAATATAGTGTGTGAGCAATGAAAATGAGAATATTGTCGTTCCACAAAATCCTTAATAAAAACTTTATTTTTTATCCGTTTTTTTTCAAATTACGCTTAAAATGTTGGTAATTAAATAAACTATTTGGTAAAAAAATAAAACATTCCAGATCTTTACTATAACGTAGAAAAAAAACCAAATAAAAATGAAAAATTTTGAAACAAACGTAAAAAACAGGCAAATTTTGAACTTTGAGGTGTTATAACTCAGCCACTTCTTGTCAGATAGAAATTTGCAGCATATCGACGGAAAAGGCATTCAATTACCTTTCCAACGATATGACATTTATCTTGATCGGACTTTTCGGTTGGGCTCCACAAGGGTTTGAGTGGGACCATACACCGAAAAACACAAAAGTACCGTTATCTAAAAAACGGTACTTAGAAAAAAAAATTACATCGTTTTTCGTGTTCAGGAGGTCCCAATTAACTTATCTAGGTATGTGGCGTTCTTGGTATTTTTCCAAATTAAAAATTTGTAAAGCTGTGCAATTATCGCTTTGTGCATTATTGTGATGCAAAATCCAATATAATCTCTCTCAAACGTCTCATAACGCCCAAATAATATTCTTTGTTTACAGTTTCTCCATCCGGAAGGAATTCTGTGTGGACAACACCACGATAGTCAAAGAAAACAGTCAACATGAGTTTAATTTTTGATCGACTTTGACGTGTTTTTTTTTGGTTTCAGCTCATTCCGAAGCTTGTTGGCTTGTTTGCATGTCTCGTCACCCGTTAAGATGCGTTGTATGAATGTAGAGTCCGAATTAGCTCGTTCAAGGTTCAAAAATGTCATCAGCAACATGTTTGCGATACTCAATTTGAAGAAAATTGAGATCTTTTGGAACCAGCCGTGCTTTTCATATTCAAAACATCAACTAAAATGGTGCGAACTGATTCGTTAGATATGTTTAGTTCATATGCCAGCTCTGTCAAACTATAATGATGGTTTGCAACCACCATCTTATTCACTGTATCAATGTGAAACAAGTTAAATAATGATCATATTAGCTGTGGCGCCTACCAGGACAGAGAAACGACATCAAACTTTTATTTTTCTTACGGGTGATATATTGCGATCTCACATTTTTAAATTCAGCACATTTTTCTGATCAGGATGATGTGTCATATGATACGGTCTCATTTTTTATTTTCTTCAAAATACTAATTGTCCATTTTCAAGCGCTTTGGAAACAATACATTTACTCTGAACGAAATTTTAATAATTCAGTTAAATTTTCACATAAAGAAAGCTAGATATTAAACAAAATAGTTTATATTCGATAATTTCAATCTTGACTGACCTTGTATAACTCTTAAGACAACCAAGATTCCAGTATATACAGGGTTACAACTTTTTAATTGTCCTATACAGGTATCTTTCTTATTTTATGATTTACAGAAATGGTTAAATTGTAAAAAATGTGCAGAATTTGGCAATCGCGGATTTATTTTTAAATTTAAAGGATTCCGAATAGTTCCGAAGATATTCGAAGAAAACCGATTTCCTGTCATTTCTTTTTTTAGTCGTATTTCACTTGTTTTTCAAGATTTTAAGGCAAAAATCTGTAGTCTGATATTAAATGATGTGAGGAATCGATTTTTGCNGACGTGTTTTTTTTTGGTTTCAGCTCATTCCGAAGCTTGTTGGCTTGTTTGCATGTCTCGTCACCCGTTATGATGCGTTGTATGAATGTAGAGTCGGAATTAGCTCGTTCAAGGTTCAAGAATGTCATCAGCAACATGTTTGCGATACTCATTTTGAAGAAAATTGAGATCTTTTGGAACCAGCCCGTGCTTTTCATACTCAAAACATCAACTAAAATGGTGGGAACTGATTCGTTAGATATGTTTAGTTTATATGCCAGCTTTGTCAAATTATAATGATGGTTTGCAACCACCTTCTTATTCACTTTATCAATGTGAAAAAAGTTAACTACCAGGACAGAGAAACGACATCAAACTTTTATTTTTCTTACGGGTGATATATTGCGATCTCACATTTTTAAATTCAGCACATTTTTCTGATCAGGATGATGTGTCATATGATACGGTCTCATTTTTTATTTTCTTCAAAATACTAATTGTCCATTTTCAAGCGCTTTGGAAACAATACATTTACTCTGAACGAAATTTTAATAATTCATTTAAATTTTCACATAAAGAAAGCTAGATATTAAACAAAATAGTTTTTATTCGATAATTTCAATCTTGACTGACCTTGTATAACTCTTAAGACAACCAANTGGTTTTTTTTCTACGTTATAGTAAAGATCTGGAATGTTTTATTTTTTTACCAAATAGTTTATTTAATTACCAACATTTTAAGCGTAATTTGAAAAAAAAAACGGATGAAAAATAAAGTTTTTATTAAGGATTTTGTGGAACGACAATATTTTCATTCCTCATACCTCAGGAGAAGATAATACTTCCTCCACTACATATTAAGCTTGGGTTATTTACAAATATTGTGAAAACGTTGCCAAAAGCCAGTCTTGCCATGAATTACCTTAAACAAAAATTTCCGAGAGCCACAGCGAGCAAAATTGAAGCTGGTATATTTGATGGACCTCAAATTCGGGCTCTGTACGGTGACCAAGCATTTAATGAGTGTTTAGGTCCAGCTCATTTGGAGGCATGGGAAGCATTCCAGGACATCGTTCACAACTTTTTGGGAAACTACAGAAGTCCTTATTACGCTGAGAAGATGGATACATTACTGCAAAAATTCAATGCCATTGGTAAGCGTTGAGTGAAAGCATGTTTATCAAAAAGGCCGTTATCATTTGAAAATTTATTCTTTTTAACTTTTTGGTTCAAATATGACACCTAAACTACACTTCTTATTCAGTCATTTGGATATTTTCCCCACGAACTTGGGATCCGAAAGTGATGAACAAGGTGAAAGATTTCACCAGGAAATGGAAGAAATCGAGAGACGTTACAAAGGCTGGTGGGATGAACAAATGATGGCAGACTATTGTTGGTTCCTCATTCGCGAAGATCCATCCGAAAAAAAACGCAAAAATTCAAGTCGCTCGTCATTTNTGTTGTGACAAGCTAAGTAAAATGTATTCTGTGCGTGAATATCACGATATGCTTCTTATTTATGGAGAAGCTCGGTGTAACTCTCAACGAGCAAGACGTATTTATGAACTACGGTTTCCTGACAGACAGTTACCAGCTCGTGAAACATTTGTAGCAGTCTCCCAAAGATTACTTGAGACCGGTAGTGTTATTCCAAAAAATGACAATCGCGGCCGCCAGCGAGAAATCGAAGTGGAAACTGAAGAACAAATTTTAGAATTGGTAGCAGCAGATTCCAGTCGCAGTACTAGAAGTATTGCTCGTCAAGTCGGAGTGTCTCATTGGAGTGTACACAGAACCTTGAAAGAACAGTTGTTGTACCCATATCATGTTCAGAGAGTTCAAGCCCTTTTACCAGCTGATTTTCCTCCAAGAGAACATTTCTGTAGATGGTTCATTAACAAGAGTGAACGAGATCGCAATTTTGTTTCCTGCATTTTGTCAACAGATGAGGCTTGTTTTACGCGCAGTGGCATTTGGAATTTTCACAATGCACATAATTGGGCTGAAGAAAATCCCCATACTATTGTGCAAAGGAATAGGCAACATCAATTTTCTTTTAACGTTTGGGCCGGTTTAATAGGTAACTTCCTCATAGGGCCTTTTATTTTACCACGTAGATTAACTGGTGAAGAATATCTAGCTTTTTTGACGAACAATTTACCAGAGTTATTAGAGGAAGTGCCAATTCAAACACGTTTAAGTATGTGGTATTTACACGATGGGGCACCAGCTCACTCAAGTCGTGCAGTAGTGCAGTACCTAAACTTCACAAATAAGTGGATAGGCAGAAATGGTCCACATCGCTGGCCGGCGCGATCACCGGATCTGAATCCATTGGATTTCTTCCTTTGGGGTCATATGAAGAATATCGTGTATTCCTCCGAAATTGAAAATGAAAATAATCTTCGAGAACGAATTTTTGCAGCAGCCGATCAAATTCGTAATACGGCAGGGATTTTCCAACGAATTCGTGAAAACTGGATTCGCAGGTGTCGGAGTTGTTTAGATAGTGAAGGCAGACATTTTGAACATTTATTGTGAAGTGTTTAGAAATAATTAGTAATTCTTAGTTGTCTGAGCTGAAATAAAACGAAAGAACTCAAGTGAACTTAATTTTTTAAAATTTATCTGACTATGTAATGTTATCAAAACCAATTCTGAATTGTAGCAATAATTAATTTTCCGAAAATAATAAGTTATAATGGTGCGTTAGCCATAAATTTAATAGTCTAGGTTTTCAGATTACTTTTTTACAACTGATTTACTCATTCAGAACCCATGTTTAGTTCCGATGCGCTGTTGCCGAACCATACCAAATTTCATTAACACTTTGTACGTGATTTTCTGGAAAACGGTTGGTTTTAGGACCTATGTTGTAATAAACTTTTTTGCTTAGCTTGATATATTGAATCGCCCGGTAAAATTACGAGAGTCATTTCCCTAACACCCTGTATTAACAGGTTATAAATTTATAAAATCCTTCCTATCTTCCTATCTAACCTGAGCTAAATTATTTGTAATTTATTATTCTATAAACTTACAGTTTCTTGTTACCTATACTACACTTTTGTTGTCCTTTTGTCTATGTTTTCCTCACTAGTAATGTCCTTCCTTAATCTCTCTCTTGTCTCTTGTCTTTCCTTTCTTTCACTCGAACTCTCCTTTATTTTGTCTTGTTCTCCTTCTGTGTCCTACTCCACTCCGTTGATTGCCACTACCTGAATCACCTCCCTGGCTCGTACTGCTCCTTTCTTTTCTAAATGGCCTAATTTCCTTTCTGCCAAATAACTTCTTATTTCCTATTGCCCGACTCTCACTGTTCTCTTCTTTCATTTTATTGTTTTTTTCNTATGAACTTTTTGTCTTAAAATCACGCACAGATTAACACCCTTCAATATTGACATCCAATTAAGAAACACCCTGTATATGACGTCATTAAGAAAACAGTTTCTAACGTCATTATATGGCACAAACGATGACGACAATATGACGTAGTTTTTTCATCATATGACCAGAAACTGATCGCATAATGACGTCAGTCTTCCAGCTGGGTGTTGGACTAATAAATCTATTACTATTACTATTAGAAATACAGCTCGCACTCTTATTATTATTTGTCTCAACAACAGAACAAACAAGAAAATGTTTCTACGTCTTATTTGTGTCAACCAACATGTACATTGAGTTATACGTTGACGACTTTTTATGTAGAATGTATAAATTAAGTGGCAACACTGCCTGGAAGTTACTTAACACTGCAGTAGAGTANGTGTCCTACTCCACTCCGTTGACTACCACTACCTGAATCACCTCCCTGGCTCGTACTGCTCCTTCCTTTTCTAAATGGCCTAATTTCCTTTCTGCCAAATAACTTCTTATTTCCTATTGCCCGACTCTCACTGTTCTCTTCTTTCATTTTATTGTTTTTTTAAATGTCCCACAATAACATGATTACTTTTCTTTAATACTCTTCTTCTCCTCAACACTTGCTTTTTTCTTGGTAGTTCTTATATTTTTTTTTTTCATCTTCTATATTTTATTTCACTTTTTATTTTAAACTGCTTTTAATTGATGTGATTTGTATATCTTCTAATTCCTCTTTTTACTTCTTGATTCCCCTCACTATTTATTTCTGTCTCCTTGATCACCTCATTTTATTCTTTTTTTTTAACTACATTACATTATTTTGTGGACACTTTTTATTCCTTTAGACTGAAATTATATTATAATTTTCATATCATTATACACTGTCATTTTTCATCCCGCTGTCAACCAAATTATCCTTACTATTTTGTCGCCATATATCCAATATGTCATTATTTGTATTTTAACTTAACTTCTATTAGATTTTATAATTAAAAACTCTTAATTCAATTTCTAGCTGTTAATATATGCGAATATATTTAGTCTTATGCGTATACCAAGCTAGACTACATCGTCGCTATTCACACACAATATGCATCCATCAACAATGTGCTCGCTGTCACCAGAGGCCAGCAAGAACTCCAGGAGCGTCCGTTCAGTGTTGATGCCATGATTAATGAAACGTATGTTTTTTCATATTCTGTTGTTTTTTATAACGGTCTAATAAATTTGATTCATTTTGATTAACATATTTTCCTTTCCTTGTAGCATCTCCGGGGAGCTGAAGGATCTGCAGGATATCGCCGAGGTGGTTCTGGAGGTACAGCCGAGTATCTCCAAGAAAATGGGTGAAACCGGATGATTCCGATTTTAGAAATATGCCTTCGGTGTCAACTGGGTAAATATTATTTTTTTAAATAAATTTTAAAAAATCTGAAAATCTCTAGAAAAGATATATCAGTACCGTAGAGGTAAATAGTCGTAAGTCCATTTTAATGAACTNCAATAAATAATAATTTAATTATATCTTAATCACAAAAAAATAATATTAAAAAAAGAATCTTTCTTTCATTTCAATATATTATTTAGTATTCGAAAAATACGACCTTGAAAAAAATATACCGTTGGGAAAAGAATCTCTACAACCTGTATAATACAGTGTTATTTTTTAAAACCTTACATAGGCCAACTTTTTTATTTGAAGTAATAGACTAGTACTTCCAAATGCAAAGTTGTAAGAAATAACTTGATTAAGAAAAATTTACAAATAATTTTTTTTATACGTACAAAAATTTGACCAATGTTTAAACAAGCTCCAGAGCTCTCCCAATTGGCGGATTCAAATTTTTCAAAAAATTTTTGAAAGCTTGAGAGCCTTTCTATATGTGATTAAATTTTCAAGTATCTAAGGGCCTTGGTTTTTGCTGTGCAAAATTTTGAAAATTTGCATTTTTTTTTTCAAAATCTGGATTGCAAAATTATTATGCAAAATCTATAGAACCGATCTTGATGAAATTTGGTGTGATGATTCTACATAATATGAAGTTTTCTTGAGCCAAGTATAAAGGTCCTATACCCAGTTTAAATACCTCAAAAAAAATCCCTAAAAAGTATTGTTTTTTAACCCCAATTTTGCGATTTTTTTCGATTTTTACAATAATAATCATGATTCATTCGATTTGTAACTAGTCATATTTTTGTAAAAAATTTAATTACAAACATTTATTTCCCTCTTCCATTTCCGCCTAAAATCAACTCTTGAAAAGATACATAATTAAATAGGAAGAAAAATATGACATTTTTCGAATTTTTTTAACATATTGTGCCGCTAAAATTTAAGCTCACGTTTTTTTTATGCGCATAGAAAAATTTAAATTTTTAGTGATATTTGAAAGCCAAAAAGCCAAAAACCTCCGTGGATATACGATTCACCCAAACCAAAACAGATACCGCCTAGTCTAGCATCATTTACTTGGAACAGAAAATAACGTGGAAGCGATATCGGTAATAATCTCTTCGGGGCTCCCCCATCGGTTACTTAGTTCTTCAATGAATTCAATGACGGTTTTTGACTTGGATTTTCGGGGACACCTTGGCCTCCATCCACTTTGAACACAAATCCGTGGCGACGATAATAAACTATTCTTTGTTTCCGGGTACGATCCCATGGCATCTACACTAATCGACTGCCATGGCCTACGGGGAGCATAGGGTCGAAAAGAAGCCTCTTCTTGGTCGGCGCCTCCCTTCTTTGAAAACGCACGTACTATACAATATCGGACATGAGTTTTTATCTGCTTGGATACGGCAGGCCAGTAATACAGCTCGGTTACTGCACGTATTGTTTCGTCTGTTCCTGGATGTCTTGCCTGCCGAGAGTCATGATAGATCTAATGGTACTACTAGTTGCTTCCGCTGATTCTTAGTATACCAAATAAGGTCATTCTTCACCGTGTAATCGTCTTGCAGCGTTCGCTGCCAGTTCTCGATTACATCTCCTTCGCCGATCTACAACCGGTGCCACCTGGCACGGGTGGCCTGGTACTCAACACTCTGTCGTTGTCTACTTCCACTATGTCTTCGTAGAACGATGTACCGGGTAATGCAAGTTGTTGCAGATATATTCTTTTCACAAATACTTCTGGGATTCTTCGTCCACCTAATCGTTGCGGTACTTGTTCCTTTTTTCAACTCGTCCAGCTTGGGGCACCACTATCCGGCTCTCGTCTTCTTCCACCCTCTCATTTGCGTCTGGACGTCTAGATAGCTAATCAGGCAATAAGTTCGTTTTCCCGAGGCAATGCTCAGTTGTGAAGTTATATTGTTAAGGAACAAAGCGTAACGGATTAATTTGGCACGGTCATCACGGTACTTATTCAGTCAGAACAGCGCCCTGCTGTCTGTTCGTAGTTTGAACGGGCGATCTTTTAACAAACCCCTGTATCTCTTGCACGTCCATCCTGTTCATTGTTATATTGTAATAAAGGCCATTTCTAATTCACAATAGCATTTATTCTCTTCCGTTTTACAATACTATTGTACAATAACAACTTTTGTTTATTTATCTAACAACCATAGCAACTAACTTCTACTTCTTCTGATTTTAGCGTATGCTCTCAACACCCCTCCTCGCTAAAATCTCTTAATCCTAACCTTAATCTATGTTTGTACAATAATGCTTTAGACAAACCCTTTGTTAAGGCGTCAGCAACATTTTCTGTTGTAGCAATATAATCAACCTTAACAAAGCCTTTCCCTATACAATCATTAACAAAGTTATATTTTAAATCTAAGTGTTTCACTCGTCTGTTATTACCTGGATTTTTAACAATATTTATACAACCTTGATTATCCTCATATAATTGTACATCATTTACATATATTCCTAAGGTCATTTACAATTTTATTTAACCATAAAGCCTCTGTCACACTCATGCACAGTGCTATAAGTTCAGCTTCACTGGTTGACAAAACAACACAATGTTGTTTCCTCGTTGCCCAACTTACAACATTTCCAAATAACTTAAATATAAAACCTGAAACTGACTTCCTGTCAATAGTATCTGTTCCCCCATCAGAATCAACATATCCTATTAAATTAGTATTTTCAGATCTTATATACCTACTCTAGACCATAATTAGTTGTACCCCCTGAAGTATCTTAAAACACGAGTTAAGTGGTTATACTGCTTTATCCTGAAATCTACTGGAAAAATGCAAAGTATATATCCGGACGGCTACCTAACATTAAATACTTCAAACATCCAATGAGTTCTTTAAATGGTTTCTTTGTCTTTTTCTGTTCAATTTGACACAATTCTAAATTTAATTTTTGCTCAATGGGTATATCCGATTCTTTACATTTATCAAAATTAAATTTCTTTAAGTATCTGCTTTGACTTATTCTCATTATCCCTTCATTTCTTCTATAATCTGTTTCTAAACCTAAAAAATACTGTAATATTCCTTTATTTTTCATCTCAAATTTAGACATTAACTGATCTCTAATTTCATTAATAACTTCAATATTTGGTCCTGAGAGTATTATATCATCAACATATAATATAAGTACACATTACTTTGGTTAATGTACAAACAGAAATCACTTTCAGATCTTACAAAACCTAACCNAGATATTTGAAAATTTAATCACATATAGAAGGGCTCTCAAGCTTTCAAACTTTTTTTGAAAAATTCGAATCCGTCAATTAGGAGAGCTCTGGCGCTTGTTTAAACATTTGTCGATTTTTGTACTTATAACAAAAATTATTTGTAAATTTTTCTTAATCAAGTTATTTCTTACAACTTTGCATTTGGAAGTACTAGTCTATTACTCCAAATAAAAAAGTTGGTATATTTAAGGTTTTAAAAAATAACACTGTTTATACAGGTTGTAGAGATTCTTTTCCTAACGGTATATTTTTCGAATACGAAATAATATCAGAATCAACATATCCTATTAAATTAGTATTTTCAGATCTTATATACCTACTCTAGACCATAATTAGTTGTACCCCTCAAGTATCTTAAAACACGAGTTAAGTGGTTATACTGCTTTATCCTGAAATCTACTGGAAAAATTCAAAGTATATATCCGGACGGCTACCTAACATTAAATACATCAAACATCCAATGAGTTCTTTAAATGGTTTCTTTGTCTTTTTCTGTTCAATTTGACACAATTCTAAATTTAATTTTTGCTAAATGGGTATATCCGATTCTTTACATTTATCAAAATTAAATTTCTTTAATAGGTTTTCTGTGTATCTGCTTTGACTTATTCTCATTATCCCTTCATTTCTTCTATAATCTGTTTCTAAACCTAAAAAATACTGTAATATTCCTTTATTTTTCATCTCAAATTTAGACATTAACTGATCTCTAATTTCATTAATAACTTCAATATTTGGTCCTGAGAGTATTATATCATCAACATATAATATAAGTACACATTACTTTGGTTAATGTACAAACAGAAATCACTTTCAGATCTTACAAAACCTAACCGTATCAAGAACCGATTTATTTCTACATTCCAGCATTTCGGTGCCTGTTTTAATCCATACAATGGTTTATTTCATTTATTTCATACTGTCCGGTATATTGCTATTTCCCGGATTCATTTGCGGCCGCTAAGTGAGCTATTACAGTACCAGAGCCGGTAAATGTTGCTTAGCAACGTGATATTAGACATGTCACAAACAATATTATAAAACGACAGATCAAGCGATGTCAAACAAAAACTTTTAGCTTTTCAAATTTTATTCAAAAAAGGAAATACTTATGATATGAACATTAAGATTTAACATTTATACCTTATTATAATAATACTCTTTGAATACAACTTTTAAATGTGATTGAAATTCTAAAATATCTTCTCTTCTCATCGGCGAAAAACAGGGGGATTCTAGTTCCACCAAGTGTTTATGTCTGATGAAACAAATATTATATTTAGATACTATCGTATTTTGTATATTGCTGCGGATTCTGTAAGTTAAGGTATTAGGCTATCATTTTTGGTATCCCGCCAATTGTGTGGATTCCAACTCTGGTGGATGCATCTTCCACCACGGTAACCAGTAAGTAACACATTTTCCTGTATATCTTTCGGTCGTAACTTCATATATTTTCTAAAAATTTCTAAAAAGTTTATTCCTTCCGCTTCATTCACGACGGTAAACACCCGTCTAATGTTAGTTTTGGTATCAGGAATCGTTACTATTAATTGGGTTCCAGTATCTTGAACATCGTCAATTTTTAATGAATATAATTCCTCCCTTCGACAACCTCCAGCAATTCCTAACATTGCAATAACCTAAAATGCCAGTTCACAACTTAATAGTTTCGTTAATTATTACATAATGTTTATATAATTATATTATTTCTTTATACCTACCTTCGCCGCCAAAAGATACTTCACATCCGGTGCTTCCTTTAAAAATGTATTGACCTCCTGCCTTGTTAGAATTTTTGATTGCTTAGATTGATAGCCAACATTGCATTTTTTCAAGAAAGCAATGACTTTGCTAAATCGTGAGATATTTACATTTTCATGTACCAGGAGCATCGATTTAAGCATAGAATATTTTGCCCACAATGGATTGACACATTATTTTAGACTAAAAACATTTTTTATTATTAGATATACCTGATTAATAATGAATTCTCATTAAAAAAACTCACTGCATCTAAAAAATAGGCTAATATAACATCTTCTTGAACACTTTGAACTTTATTTTCTTTTTTCCAGCTGATGAATAGATTATATTCTTTTTCGTACCTAGTTGCAGATTTTACAGGAATTAGTTTTTTTTGAGCTTCAATAGATTTTCTTAAAACTTCAACAGACATATCTGTAGTGTCCATTATTATAAATGTCACAAAATTCAATTTTTGCAAACCCAATTCACAACACTGACAATAAAGAAACAAAACACAAACTCCCATCCTTTCCATGGAAACCGACATGGAAACAGATTACAAAATTTCTAACAACAATTTCATCTTAATTATGATAATTTGATAATTTTAAGGAAAAAATAGAAATTTCTGCTCGTTAAAAATAGAAAGACAGTATGAAATAAAATATCATACGATACACGGCCGTTAGGTGTTATTACAGTACTCGTTTTTATTCCGGACTCGGCTCCTACGTCGCCTCGTCCGAAAAACTTGCTTGCTCCCAAAATACCAGATGAATCCAACCTACATAAAAAAACAATATAAAGGTTTTAACCATTCTTACATTTTACGATAATTTGCTATAGTACTAAACTGTTCTACACAGGCCTGTCTGTTCAACGGTGACGTTTGCAGCCACTGAAAATTCCTTTAGGGCTTTCTGTTCATGAGCCTTCCCCCACTGGACAGCAGCAATCCTTTCAAGACTATAGCCTTCAGCGAGACTTTTAAATAGAGATGGTGGAAATCGTTTTTTTTTTACAGGCTGACAATACCATCTACTCGCTGTCAACCTGTGTTTCCTGCAAAACTGTTTCAACATCTGGAATTATCAGGGTAGCTTCATGGGTGACTTCAGGTCTGAGGAGCCAAGCCAAGCCCACAACATTTGTGTTTCCCAAGTCATTACGCAACTGGGCAATTTTGTTATCGGTAGCACATCATTTAACTGCTTTATATGGCTTCTTGAGTTGGTAGATGTCTTTTAGCTTAACTATGTTATCTTCGTGATGACACTTTGCACGAGGAACACTTCATTCGCATTGCATATCAGTTGCACTAATGTTACAATGTGCATAATAAAGCACAGCTGCCATATGGTGGCAGGAAACAGTACCCCTTGAGCAAGTGTAATATGTGTCTTTAACGCCCTCCTCAAGATCAAATGATATATAAACAAACAAATTACATTATTGCTTTCATTGAAACATTCTTGGAAACACAAACCTCAATACTATAATTATGGTTTTTCATACTAGCCTTCATCTCGGCTTTAATCATGATCGGTGGCACTGTTCCATGAAACGCAAAAACGACATGTCTACTTCCATAGGCATTTTCGCCCCGAGCATCGCCGAAAAATTGGGCTATAAGATGGAACTTTATAATGTGCTTTTCTTTTAACGTTTGTTTAACTAATATTGTATTTTACTTATTTGGATGAAACACCTATAAAAATAACGGCAACGAAATAGTTCCAATTCTTCGTCCAACCGTACAATTATTGTTAAGTTAGGACACAATTAATTTAGATTTATCCTGTTAGCAAAATCTGCATAAAAATGGCAGTCCAAAGATGTCTTTCAAACAAATAAAGCTTTTAATAAATTACACAATAAACAAAAACAATACTATGAAAAACAAAATTAAAAGGACGGTGAAGCTATACGAATTGTTTAGATTTATGTGCCTGACCCAATAAAGATGGCGGAAATTGAGCATACGAATTACAACCAAATATGTGTAGATTACTAAGTTTTGGTTTCAATCCAATCCAAACTTCTTGTGGCGTTTCATTCTGTAAACATTTTGTTGATAATATGTTTAATAAATAAACAGCGATATTTGCTGCCTCTGCTCAAAAATCAGTTGGTAGCTTAAAACCAATCAGCATACATCTGACATTTTGATTGATGGATCGATTTAACCGTTCAACCTTCCCGTTTTGCTCTGCACTATACGGAACAGTCACCTGATGTATTATTCCTGCATCTTCAACTTCAACATACTTAAAAACGTTATCTGTTCTAAGAATTTTTATTCTTTTGCCTATTTGGTTTTCCACTAGGTAAGTTTTAAATACCCAAATGTTTTAAAACAGTCTAGAACCTCATCTTTCGATTTAATAATATAAACGAACACTTTATGACTATAATCATCTAAAAAAGTCAGCATATACCGAGAACCACCGAACATTTACCCTCAATTGTTCCACATAAGTCCAAGTACACTAATTCTAAAAGTACAGATGTCTGCGATTTCCTGTCACTAAATGTTATTATGTGAGTTATCTGTGTCTAGTCATTTTGTGTATAGGTTTGTATATTGCCATTGTAACTATGCACAATAAATATTTTTGACTTTGACTTTGAAATGGTAACCTATGGCATTTACCTTGAACACATACTTCACATTGGAAATCTGGAGAATTTGTCACTGATGCATGACATGCTAGTTCAGTTTTTTCACTCTTTTTCATTAAGTCCAGTTAAAATAAGTCCTTGTCGCAATAACATTTTGTTTGGAATCAAACATCTTGCATCCTATAGACTTGAATTCAATAGAACAATTTTTCTTTACTATCTGGCTCACTAACAACAGATTCACTTTTATATCAGGAACATACAGAGTATTTTGTACTTCTGCATTTACAGATGATAACACAGGCAAATAGACACTACCTACTTTATTTGCTTTCATCATCTGATCATGTGTATTGATAAATATGGTCGTGAGTTTCCTTAACTTTGTCAAGTATATTTAGATTATTTGTCATGTGTATTGTTGCAACAGAATCTAAATACCACGATTTACTATCTTCTGTACCGCTGGGAGCTGCAGATAATGCTGAGTAGAGTGCTACATTCTTTTGGTATCATTCTGTGCATCATTTTGTCCTTTTTCTTATTACAATCTTTTGCAAACTGGCCAATTTATTGCACAAAGCAGCGTACAGGTTTTGGCCTTGTATCAGCGCTCTTCTATTTTCTTATATTTTTCCCTGCACTATAGAGAACTATTGTATCATTTTTATGCTTGACATCTTGGAGCAATTTAGTTTTTATTGAATCTCTGGTTACTGCAGCGCCCGAACTTTCTGTGCCCATAATCATGGATTTATATTCTTCAGGTTATCTGTTAATAGAATAGTCCCGACCCACTCATCATTTACTTCTAACCCAACACTTGAAAGCATATGAGCAGTACTCTTAATTTTATTTACATAGTCCTCCACTGAGTCACTATCCCCTAACCTTGACGTTATTAATGTTCGCAGAACCCATACTCTTCTTGTCAATCCATTATCTTTCAAGACTTTAGCAAGGTTTTCCCAAACTTCCCAACAGACAGGTGTGTACAGTATCCATCTTTTATTTCTACAATCGCTTCAGTAAAGAAGATACGTGCCATAATGGCGTATTATCCCACCAGTGTGAAACATAAAACGTACGTTGGTAGCAAAGTTTCTCAGTTTTGTTAAGATGAGTGCTCAAACCGACTTCGACGACCAAGTTCTGCAGNGAGATAGTAGGTACGCAACTCCATTCGAGCTGTAGCACAATGTGCTGAAGCATGTTTAGCAGCAGGTGGTGGAAATTTTGAACAATTCGTTTGTCATAATTGTTTATCAAATGATTAAAAATTGAAAAATTTTATTATTTTTGGATATTTAAAACTGCCGTATCTCGAAAAATATAGGTCTGATAGAAAAATGATAGAGACATTTTTTATGACCTTATCTAGCTTAACATGATCCCAGAGTCTGTGTCCGCGAATTTCGTAACACCCTGTATACTCCGAGAAAACATTTTTACCATTAACCATATGATCTGTACACCCTGAATCTATAAAGAACTTTAAACTACTAAATAAAATAATAATAAAAACATGTCTGGTCATTTAGGGCATCATGTAAATTATCCACGTCTCTATGTTTATACGGACATTTCACTTCTACAACGGCATCTGAACTCACTAGTCCATCAGGGCTTGCTCCCCAAATACCAGATGAATCCAACCTACATAAAAAACATAGAGGTTTTATCCATTCTTACATTTTACAATAACTTGCTAAACTATTAAACTGTTCTACATATTGTTTATTACTTACCACAGGCCTGTTTGTTCAACAGTGACTTTTACAGCCACTGAAAATTCATTTAGAGCTTCTTGTTCATGAGCCTTCCCCGACTGGGCAGCGGCAATCATTTTTAAGACTATAGCCTTCAGCGAGACTTTTAAATAGAGATGGTGGAAATCGGTTTTTTTTACAGGCTGACTGACAATACCATCTACTCGCTGTCAACCTGTATTTCCTGCAAAACTGCCTCAACATCTGGAATTATCAGGGTAGCTTCATGGGTGACTTCAGGTTTGAGGAGCCAAGCAAAGCCCACAACATTTGTGTTTCCCAAAGTCATTACATAACTGGGTAATTTCGTTTTCGGTAGCACATCGTTCAACTGCTTTATATGGCTTCTTGAGTTGGTGGATGTCTTTTAGCTTAACTACGTTATCTTCGTGATGGCGCTTTGCACGAGGAACAGTCCATTGGCATTGCATATCAGTTGCACTGATATAATGTGCATAATAAAGCACAGCTGCCATATAGTGGCAGGAAACAGTACCCCTTGGGCAAGTGTAATATGCGTCGTTAACGCCCTCCTCAAGATGAAATGATATCTAAACAAACAAATTACATTATTGTTTTCATTAAAACATTCTTCGAAACACAAACCTCAATACTATAATTATGGTTTTTCATACTAGCCTTCATCTCGGCTTTAATTATGATCGGTTGCACTGTTCCATGAAACGCAAATTTAACGACATGTCCACTGAACTTTATAATGTGTTTTTCTTTTAACGTTTGTTTAACTAATATTGTATTTTATCTATTTGGATGAAACACCTATAAAAATAACGGCAACGAAATATTTCTAATTCTTCGTCCAAACGTACAATTATTCTGCTAAGAAAAGTGAGGTTAGGACACAATTAATTTAGATTTATCCTGTTACTTACCAAAATCTGCACAAAAATGGCAGTCCAAAGATGTCCTTCAAACAAGTAAAGTTTTTAATAAATTACACAATACACAAAAACAACACTATGAAAAACAAAATCAAAAGTACGGTGAAGCTATACGAATTGTTTAGATCCATGTACCCGACCATTCCCAATAAAGATGGCGGAAATAGAGCATACGAATTACAACCAAATATGCGTAGATTACAAAGTTTTGGTTTCAATCCAATCCAAACATCTTTCGTGGCGTTTCATTCAGTAAACATTTTGTTGATAATATGTTTAATAAATAAACAGCGATATTTGCTGCCTCTGCCCAAAAATCACTTGGTAGCTTAAAACCAATCAGCATACACCTGACATTTTCATTGATGGATCGATTTAACCGTTCAATCTTCTCGTTTTGCTTTGCACTATACGGAACAGTCATCTGATGTATTATTTCTGCATCTTCAACTTCAACATACTTAAAAACGTTATCTGTTCTAAGAATTTTTATTCTTTTGCCAATTTGGTTTTCCACTTGGTAACTTTTTAAATACCTAAATGTTTTAAAACCGAGTACACTATTTCTAAAAGTACATATGTCTTCCTTTCACTAAATGTTATTATGTGAGTTAATTGACTTTCTGAGGGGTAGGCTAATCATTAGTTATCTGTGTCTAGTCCTTTTGTGTATAGGTTTGTATATTGCCATTGTAACTATGCACAATAAATATTTTTGACTTTGACTTTGAAATGGTAACCTATGGCATTTACCTTGAACACATACTTCACATTGGAAATCTGGAGAATTTGTCACTGATGCATGACATGCTAGTTCAGTTTTTTCACTCTTTTTCATTAAGTCCAGTTAAAATAAGTCCTTGTCGCAATAACATTTTGTTTGGAATCAAACATCTTGCATCCTATAGACTTGAATTCAATAGAACAATTTTTCTTTACTATCTGGCTCACTAACAACAGATTCACTTTTATATCAGGAACATACAGAGTATTTTGTACTTCTGCATTTACAGATGATAACACAGGCAAATAGACACTACCTACTTTATTTGCTTTCATCATCTGATCATGTGTATTGATAAATATGGTCGTGAGTTTCCTTAACTTTGTCAAGTATATTTAGATTATTTGTCATGTGTATTGTTGCAACAGAATCTAAATACCACGATTTACTATCTTCTGTACCGCTGGGAGCTGCAGATAATGCTGAGTAGAGTGCTACATTCTTTTGGTATCATTCTGTGCATCATTTTGTCCTTTTTCTTATTACAATCTTTTGCAAACTGGCCAATTTATTGCACAAAGCAGCGTACAGGTTTTGGCCTTGTATCAGCGCTCTTCTATTTTCTTATATTTTTCCCTGCACTATAGAGAACTATTGTATCATTTTTATGCTTGACATCTTGGAGCAATTTAGTTTTTATTGAATCTCTGGTTACTGCAGCGCCCGAACTTTCTGTGCCCATAATCATGGATTTATATTCTTCAGGTTATCTGTTAATAGAATAGTCCCGACCCACTCATCATTTACTTCTAACCCAACACTTGAAAGCATATGAGCAGTACTCTTAATTTTATTTACATAGTCCTCCACTGAGTCACTATCCCCTAACCTTGACGTTATTAATGTTCGCAGAACCCATACTCTTCTTGTCAATCCATTATCTTTCAAGACTTTAGCAAGGTTTTCCCAAACTTCCCAACAGACAGGTGTGTACAGTATCCATCTTTTATTTCTACAATCGCTTCAGTAAAGAAGATACGTGCCATAATGGCGTATTATCCCACCAGTGTGGAACATAAAACGTACGTTGGTAGCAAAGTTTCTCAGTTTTGTTAAGATGAGTTGAGTCCAAAATTTGAATTATGTTCGGGCAAATACCACACTAGAATGGATGGATGGTGCGGTATCGGAGCTCAAGCCGGTGTTGGAGATAATTGAACCAGGTAAGTTTTGTTCTTTTACACCCATTTTAAATATGTTTTTATACTAACTTTTATTCAATATTTTTACAAAAAAAAATAAATCTTAAATTTTATCAAAAATTTTTGGCTGTGGTACGCGAAATGAGGCTTTTTTAATATGACTGATAACGCAGGATTGTCTGAAACAAAAATTAAAATACCCACTGTTGTCTGAAATTGTTCAAAAATGTTAAAAATTAATTATTTAACCAAGACAAGGTTTTAGTGGGATAAAGATCAATAAATAAAAGAACACTATATTTTAAATCATTGCCAACGTTTCGATGTTATTTTACACCATCCTCAGGGCTCTAAACTACAAACAATGTTTTTTAATAAAATTCGTTAAGGTATTAAAATAAAAAACAAATACATTTACAATAATTCTAAAAAATTGTTCTTGTCACAATTACCATAAAACCCGAAAAATAAAAATTCTAAAACAGCTCCAAAAATAACATAGGTATGTATTACACACTCACCGAAATTTGAAGTGTCTGTTGTCCAACTTAACAGTTCTAAATATAAAGAAGATCGTATCTAGATACTTATGTGTGTACTTATAATTCATGGAACAATTGCAATGTGGTTTTCTTTCACAGTAAAAATTGTTGTAACGTCTTAGGTACTGTTCAGCAGAATGACGGTAGAAAAATACGTTGATTCTAATGTGTGTAGATAGCATACTTCTTTTTCCTCTTACTTTTTCCCCTTTCTTTTTCCCTTTTATTTTTTACTTTTCAATCCAGCATATTTATGAAAAAAAAAGTCAACCTGAGTAAATGAAAATACTGTTACAAGAGAATTTTATCAATCAAATTATAATAAACGAAGTTTAAATTATCTATATCCTTAGTATTAACACTATTAATTTTTTTAACATAAATCATTTCCTCTAGTAATCTTTTTAAAAGAAACGTAAAGAAACGTAATTTTAATTATTTAAATTCAGTCTGAAATGTGCCTGAATATTTCAACCCAAACGTTGTTTCTAGAAAAACGATTTTTTTCGAAAGTGTTTCTTGATCTTTTATATCTAAAATTTTTTACACTATTTTAAAGGTACTCATTTTTTGAAAAAAAAACCCTCAAATATATTTTTATTTAATAAATATAAGGAGCTGCACTCATCTTTTACTAAATACCATTGTCAAGCTATTTTTATAAAATAGGATAGTATGCTATTAATACTATAGTACTGTTGTAGTAGTGCTCATAATATTTCTACCATATTTATAAATTGTAAGGTAAATCTGGCAAACGGGGAGAGAGAGAGAGATGACAGAGATAAATATATAGAAATTTATTTATGTTAACATGAGATAAAAACAACATAGGAAATCTGCACTAATAAGACCGTGTTCTATGATTTTACCTTCTGTGTTCTGTTCTGTATTCAGTTTTAATTTTCTTAACCTAAAATAATGACTGAAATTAAGATTGGTATAAATTTATTGTAGATTAGATCTTAATTGAATATCGTTTCTTATAAGATTACATATAAATCTGAGTTTAGTTTCTGAAAATCTATAAATTTTTACACATACAATGTCACCTAAAATATCTAAAGGATTATTTCTATTCTTGTAAATTTTTTTCAATTCCTACGCAAATATAATTCTCTTAGTTCATGATTTTCACGAATTTTTCTCATTTGTTTAATATCCATTTTTTCATTTAAATTAGGTTAATTTTATAATTATTAAATAACTTTGTAAACCTTAATATACATAGCCATAAACTACTACTAAAATATTTACAACTAACTAGGTAATATTAAGAACTGCTAATATTACTATCAATATTTAACAGAAACTAGTAGAAGCAAATATGCTATCACTACTAAAATTTAGTGTTTATGAGCACCGCTTAAGATTTCTGTGTTAAATCTAAAAATCTATATACATTTATATAATTATTATAAAAATGGTTTCATATGAAAAACATTATTTTTTGTTTCAAAAACGCTTNAATTAATAATAATTAATATCGGCCATTACTGATCTCAGGGAAATGTCATTGATCAATTGTTCACAGCCACCTTATAAATGTTTGATATTCTGCAGTATTACGTCGCGCGTCGCGTTGAATCCAGATAAAGGAATTAGTATATATTTTATATAGTATACTTCTACTGCTCTAATGGAGTTGCGTATCACCCCTGGTGTTATTTGCTGTATTAATTGAAATGGGCGGTTTTGCAATTCATTCAAATTTGCCACTGGTGTTCTGTACACCAACGTTTTTAAGAAGCCCCAAAATAAAAAAATCACATGGCATTAGGTTTGGAGAACGAAGTGGCCAAGCAAATGGACCGCTTCTGCCAAGCCAACCTCACTGCTTCACCTGCACGAATATTTGAAGCTCCGAGAGCTATCAGCATATCATACTATTCACGATTTGAATAATTGTGGCCTATTATTTTGCAGTTTGCATTGACAGGTACTTTTACTGTACTCTAACGATGTCAAAGTATTGATAAATTCTTTTTGAATTGTCATTAATTGTTATAGAGCTGTCTGTTTCAAACAATACAACAAATAACGCCAGAAATGGTAGTACGCAACTCCGTTCGAGCTGTAGCACAATNATAAAATAGGATAGTATACTATTAATGGTAGTAGTGCTCATAATATAACTACCAAGATATTTTAGTAAATTGTAAGGTAAATCTGGCAAACGTGATCTACTAAATGTCAAATATTTATGACAGAGAGAAATATATAGAAATTTATTTATGTTAACATGAGATAGAAACAGCATAGGAAATCTGCACTAATAAGACCGTGTTCTATGATTTTATCTTCTGTGTTCTGTTCTGTGTTCAATTTTAATTTTCTTAACCTGATTCAATATCGTTTCTTATAAGATTACATATAAATCTTAGTTTAGTTTCTGAAAATCTATAAATTTTTACAAATGCAATGTCACCTAAAATATCTAGAGGATTATTTCTATTCTTGTAAATTTTTTTCCCTTCCTACGCATGTAATTTTCTCAGTTCATGAGTTCACGAATTTTTCTCATTTGTATAATATCCATTTTTTCATTTAAATTAGGTTAATTTTAGAAGTTATTCAATAACTTTGTAAACCTTAATATATATAGCCATAAACTACTACTAAAATATTTACAACTAACTAGCTAATATTAAGAACTGCTAATATTAATAGTACTTTATGATCTTACTTATCAATATCTAGCAGAAACTAGTTGAAACAAATACTATCACTACTAAAATTTAGCTCAAGATTTCTGTGTTAAATCTAAAAATCTATCTACATTTACATAATTATAAAAATGATTTCATATGAAAAACATTATTTTTTGTTTCAAAAACGCTTTAGAATATGTATGTACCTATTTAAAAGAATCCTTATAAAATATTTATTACGATTTAAAAAATCTTAAATTTTATCAAAAATGTTTGGCTGTGGTACGCGAAATGAGGCTCTTTTTAATATGACTGATAACGTACGATTGTCTGAAACAAAAATTAAAATACCCACTGTTGTCTGAAATTGTTCAAATATGTTAAAAATTAATTATTTAAATTCAGTCTGAAATGTCCCTAAAAATTTGAACCCATAACGTTGTTTAAAAAAAACGATTTTTTTCGAAAGTGTTTCTTGATCTTTCGTACCTAAAATGTTTTGCACTATTTTGAAGGTACCCATTTTTTGAAAAAAGACCCCTTAAAGATATTTTTATTTAATAAATATAAGGAGCCGCACTCAAAATCTTTTACTAAATACCACTGTTAAGCTATTTTTAATAAAAATAATAATACTATAGTATTATAGTAGTGCTCATAATATAACTACCAAGATATTTTAGTAAATTGTAAGGTAAATCTGGCAAACGTGATCTACAAAATGTCAAATATTTATGACAGAGAGAAATATATAGAAATTTATTTATGTTAACACGAGATAGAAACAATATAGGTAATCTGCACTAATAAGACCGTGTTCTATGATTTTACCTTCTGTTTTCTGTTCTGTCTTCAGTTTTAATTTTCTTATTTCTTAACCTAAAATAATTACTGAAATCTGCTGAAATTAACTAGTGTCTGATTCTCACACCTCTGTGCTGATTGGTATAAATTGTTGTTCAGGTAGGTATTTAAAGTATTGTAGTAGGTTTGTAATATATTTGATAATGTATTACACATTTTTATTATTTCTAGATAGAATTAATCATGGCAAAAAAAGTAAGAGGCGACAATTGGTCCAAGGATGACAAAATGTTGTTGATACAACTTATTGGCGAGAATTTAACTATCATTGAAAACAAATCCCAAGATGGGAAAATTTTAAAGATGAAAAAAGTTATTTGGCTTAACATAAGCAAACAGCTATCANAAGAGTTGACGACGGAAGTATCGATGTCAGGTAATTCCAAAAATCTCTTTGAATTGCATTCGTATAATTCTAAACACGGTTTTATATAAAAAACATAAAACTTATGTTTCGTTTCAAAAACGCTAAAAAATCGAAAATTATTGTTTCATATATGAAAAATATGTAATTATTTTAAATTCCAAAAATATGTTTCAATTGCATTTGTAAAAACATCAAATAAAAAAAATTATAAAAATAATTACATATTCTTTTCATTTGAAAAACGCTTTCTATTCAATCATATTTATTGATTTAAAATTCTAAAATTAGGTAGTGGGGCACTTGTGCCAGACAGAATATTCGTGTTGTATAATAATTATTTAATAATTAATTATTTTTTATATAGTTACGCCTTGACCAATGTTGAATAGTTGGATCCAGGTACATAATTCAACCCCTTGGCGTCTTCAACTCCTCAACGTGTGGATGAGGGGGATGAGGAGGACGATCTTGACGAAATGCAGAGATTTATCTGTACAGAAAAATATATTTTACTTGGATGATCTTTCCTCGACAGTTAAACGCTGCTTGAGGTTAGAAGCTTCAAAATTCATTTAAAGGCAAGAAAAAGCACTAAACGCATTTAACGAAACCTCGGGCAGCTGAGAGCACACCAAAGACGAATTGATGTTTTAATTCGCACTGCCGAGGAGGAAATAGACCTGCAACGGAGAGAGGTTGAATATGTCCAAAATTTTGCAGATAACTTTCCGTTCAGGTGACTGTGTGTCTCCGAAATATTTTTTTTCTGTGTAAATAATTAATTTTTGTAAATATATTTAGATTTATATATATATTTAGATTATAGGATTTAATAAATAAATAAGGTTTATATAATTTTTGTTTTTATTATACTAAAACACCAATACGTTAGAACAGCGAAAATTATATTATATTTAATCAGTGATATATACTATAAACATTACTTAAAATATTTATACATAACAAAAAATATAACAGACGATTTGTTTTATTAGAATGCATCACTTCGGCAGTTGATAGATAGTAGAGGTATTTTCTTTACCTATTTTTTAATTAAACTTTTTTTATTATAAATACCAAGGTATCTTGTCAAGTAAATTGTTTTATCTCAAGCAAAAGTTATATATAATACCTAGGTATCTGCTAAATAATTTGAATAGGTACGTGATATTCTGTTACTTTTATTTAAATAACACTATCTATCACTATGTATGTTAGTTTCAAAAATTGGTATGCACAATATACCGATTACTAAACTTCATATGTTTATATCTAGTAGTATATTCTAGGTATATTTTAGTACTCATAATAGTTTGGAAGTAAAAATGGTAAATAAAGAAAATATTTTCTCATACATAAATAATTTTCAGTAATTCCTCGATTATCTCAGAATGGGTTATTGGTGGAAAAAATTGTCGTTTGCAGTTAAATATGATGGGGTATGAAGAAGAAGAAGTGAACGTGTCTATTAAAAACAAAAAAAATATTGGTAAGATCATATAAATAACATAATTTACATAGGATAATTTTTCTGTAATATGCATGTAAGTTACCAATAAATTGGTGTTCAATATTTTGAATATTGAACAAAATTTAAGAGAATTAATAGCCATTTTCGTTTACCTATTACCAATCACCTCTGTAAAAATATATGTGGGAAAAAAGTATTTTCTCCTATCTTCCCTCTGTCTATCTTCCTAAAGTTATATAGTGTTCAGTTGAAAGTATTTTTTTTATTCACTTTTAGGCACCTCTATTTGACATTAGTATTATTTAGGTACGGGCTAAGCATAAGAATACATGGCAAACCAATTCAGTAAAGTAGGAATTTTCCATTCCTACCCAGAAAGATGAAGTTTCCTGCCTTGGTTTTATTTATTTTCTACAATTTACTTTTTTTTTATTTTATACTGGCCACGTACCAGTGGCGACACTGGGGGGGTGGCAGTTACAAAAGTAACTGTCAAAATGTTGGTCAGGGACGAAAATAAAAATATCAAATCAATGTTAGACCTATGTAAACTTTTATATAATTTTTATCCAGCTTTCGAAAATCTATTAACCTTAACAAATATTGCTCTTACATTGCCTGTTTCTACCGCATGCTGTGAAAGATATTTTTCGTGCTTAAAAAATATAAAAACCTACGTTCGGACAACGATGGTTAATGATAGGTTGTCAAATATTTCTATATTAAGTATTGAAAAGGAAAATGCCACAACACTTGACCTTGATTGCGTTGTAGATGCATTTGCTCAAAATCATAATAGACGAATATTGCTGATATGATAAAAATGTGTTATTTTTTTTAAATACGTTAAGTTTATTTAAGCTTAAAATTGTTTTACACTGAAGAAAACTCTTTAAAACTATCAGAATAATTATACCTTTTTTATTATTAGATTAAGCAGTAACAAAAATAAATATTTATCACAGTTAGATATATTGTATTCTTGACCACCCCTTTAAAATCATTGGCCACCCCTTTTATGATAAGCTGGCGTCGCTACTGCACGTACCTACTTAAAAAACACCAGATAAATTACTAACTTGTCTTATTGTCTTATTTTATTGCATATTGCTTTAAATTGTGTTTTTTTTTATTTGGTTGATTGTCATAATTACTGCCTTTGCTAATTTGAAATTTATATTTATAGGTTTTGGGGTTACGTAGAGTAGCCTCGGCTAGATTTCGTCTTTTATAATTACTATTAATAATAAATACTTTTGATTTTATAATATGTTTATTTAGTTATAACATTTGAAATGTAATATTCTTAAATATACATTATTTTTGTCATAGCATTTTATTTCTTTAATTTTTATGCTCATCGATTAGTATAGTCTAAATAGATATACTATTCTTATCATTTCAAACCTGTGTGTTCATCAGATGTTACAAAAAAAATTAAATACAAAGCGATTTCAGTATTATAATATGGCAAATGTTGTCAATCAACGGTGTACGCTAAGAAATGGGCTAATAATTAATGTCTTAACTTTTTTGTTCAACTGTATTTAATTTATTGTCTTACTTAAAATGTACTTGCTACATTAAAAAATAATTTACAATTTTTTCATAGTAAGAGATTTGTTAAAAAAATCTCACAAAATTTATCAACCAACTTTGCGTGTTAAACAACAATACAATTTATTCTGTATGTAGGACAGATTAAAAAATATTTCAAATAAAAATAATACTTTATTATAATATTTATTATAAAAAATTATTAATTTATTATATTATATTATTTATTATTAATTAATTAAAGGGTTAATGTGCTACCCTGGAGTTCACAATGAAATCATTTATTTCTAACTTATAAACAATATAAATACACAACTACATATAGGTATGTAAACGAACGCATTCAACAGCTAAGAATACATTATCATGACATACAGGGTGGGCCACCAGTAACGCCTCGGTCGCTAGTGACCAAACGGCAAATGTTACAGAAACCTGTTTAGGTTGATTACGGCTACATTTTAAAAATATTTTAAAATATACAGGGTGTCCAGGAAAAGCGTACCATATCAAAGTTATGTATTTTTAAATGGAACACCCTGTATTTT
>NW_019417434.1:45010-50545 GCF_000390285.2 Anoplophora glabripennis | reverse complement strand
AATAATAATAATAATAAGCTTTATTTTCCTCAAAGACAAAAGACATTGTATAGGAATAGTCATACAGCAAGATACCTTAACCTACTTACTACATACTAAACAATAGTTGCAATTTCAACATACATTAATTAGAAAAAAATTCATTCAATGTATAAAATGTACTGTTTACCAGATATCGGTACAGCCTATTTTTAAAGATTGTGAGACTTTGTGCTCTTTTTATATCCAAACACAATTTATTATAAACTTTTAGGCCCAGATAAAAAGGTGAATTTAAAGACACATTATATTTAAAAAAAGGAAGGTGGAAATTTTTATTTTGTCGAGTGTCTCTGTTATGTATATTTTCGTTCAGTATAAAGTTAGAAACATTTTTGAAAACATATACAGCAAGTTCAAAAATAAACAACGACACAACAGTTAAAATATTAAACTTTCTAAAAACATTTCTGCATGACATATGACTGGGAATTCCCGCCATATTCCTTAAAATTCGTTTCTGGACAACAAATACATCCGGTGATAAGGTGGAATTTCCCCAGAGGACAACTCCGTACCGCAATCTTGAACTGACTTGGGCGTTGTATACTGTTATTAACTGTGACAAGGTTAACACAGGTTTTAAACTTCTTATCAGATAGCTGACGGAATTTAGTTTTGATATCAGCTGAGTGCAATGAGACCTCCATGTCAAGCATTCATCGATCGTTATTCCCAAAAATTTTATATCCATCTCCCATTTCAATAAATCTGAGCCATTAAAAGTTACATTAATATTGTAACTGAACATTACTGCCTTTTCCCTAAGCACGGCAGTATAGGTATGTAAACGAACGCATTTAACAGCTAAACATACAATATTATGACATATATGTCATATGTCACAAGCGTCCCTGATCAGTCTCCACAGTTAATATTTTTTTTGTATATTGCACTGTCGTTGAACCCGTAACGAAATATTTATGTAGGTTAGAAAGTAGCAATAGGAAATCCAGACTGTTTAAAGGTAGACAGTACTTAAAATAAATAATGTCACTTTATCATAGAAACATGTTTCCTTTGTAGTCTAGTAATGATAATCAACACACTAATGTAGTTACATGTACTATAATACGTGTAGTGTAATTTTACTGTTTATTTCTTGTGAGACATAATTTTCAAAAAATCAGTCACAGGTGCAGAAATAATACTTTCTAATGTGATTTTACAGTTACTGAATTCTCGATTAAATGATATTGTCTGAACATCTATTCAGACAATAACTAGTGTTACCTACTTGATTAACAGTTTGGTAGGTGGTACCTACTTAATAATGGTACACCTTGCAGTAAACATTCTATTCTGTTACTAGTTTTAAATTGTGACATATTATAACTACCCACTAATACCCTCGATTATAAGGGGTGGTATGTCCATTAAAGAATGTGACATACTTCAACAGCAGTGACTTTGGTCCAAAATAAACCTAGTTGATCTAAATCGGTCTATTTTGTCCCAAAGTAACTGATGTTGAAGTTTGTCACATTCTTTTAGTGGACACCCTGTAGAAAACCAGTTTCAATAAGAAATTTAACGATCAGTTTATTTCATATAATGACTTATATTAATTTGACCTTAAACTTTAATTTGTTTTAATTTATATATACAGTGTGTCCCGTTTTTCAGGTTAACACCCTCACATCTCGCTCACTTGATATCCGAACATTTTGATATTGCGATAGTGAATATATACCTATAAAGTGAGTCTTTAGAAGTATTCAGATTTGATTGTAGTCAGAGGCGTCCGATTCTAAGATGGGCAAAGGGGGTCGATTTTTCAAAAAAAAAGTATTAGCGATTTTTTTAGAAAAACAGTAGTTAGATATTCTTAATCGGCACCTTTGGAAACCACTTTCTGCAAGATTACATCATTTACTTCAAAGGAGTTTGAGATAAGGGCCGTAAAAAAACAATTTTTTTCAACTTAAAATAATTTGTATGTAAAACGGGCCATTAAATGAAAAAAACGTAGGTACTCTCCATTTTTTGTTTATTGCACTAGTGTGAAATTATTCTACAACAAAATTCACTTATTTGATCAGACAAGAATNTGCTAATATTAAATTTCTACGCTATGCCTGCATTTTCACTAAAATTGAAATATCTCACAAACTGTAAGTCCTAGGTATGCAGAACCTTTAATAAAGTTCACCTATTTTTTTACGGTGCTTTCAAAAATGCAGTAAAATACAGGGTGTTCCATTTAAAAAAACATAACTGATATGGTACGCTTTTCCTGGATACCCTGTATAATTCAAAATATTTTTAAAATATAGCCGTAATCAACCTACACATACCAACATAAACAGGTTTGTGTAACATTTGCCGTTTGGTCACTAGCGACCGAGGCGTTACTGGTGGCCCACCCTGTATATGTCATATGTCATAAGCGTCCCTGATCGGTCTCCGCAGTTAATATTTTTTTGTATATTGCACTGTTGTTGAACCTGTAACGAAACATTTATGTAGATTAGAAAGTAGCAATAGGAAATCCAGGCTGTTTAAAGGTAGACAGTACTTAAAATAAATAATGTCACTTTATCATAGAAACATGTTTCCTTTGTAGTCTAGTAATGATAATAATCAACACACTAATATAGTTACATGTAGTACTATAATACGTGTAGTGTAATTTACCGTTTATTTCAGTGTGAGACATAATTTTCAAAAAATCAGTCACAGGTGCAGAAATAATACTTTCTAATGTGATTTTACAGTTACTGAATTTTCGATTAAATGATAATGTCTGAACATCTATTCAGACAATAACTAGTGTTACTTGATTAACAGTTTGGTAGGTGGTAGGTAAGTACCTCCTTAATAATGGTACACCTTGTAGTAAACATTCTGTTCTGTTACTAGTTTTATATTGTGACATATTATACTACCCACTAATACCCTCGATTATAAAGGGCGTCCATTAAAGAATGTGACATACTTCAACAGGAATGACTTTGGGCCAAAATAAACCTAGTTGATCTAAATCGGTCAATTTTGTCCCAAAGTAACTGATGTTGAAGTTTGTCATATTCTATTAGTGGACACCCTGTAGAAAACCAGTTTCAATAAGAAATTTAACGATCAGTTTATTTCATATAATGACTTAAACTTTAATTTGTTTTAATTTATATATACAGTGTGTCCCGTTTTTCAGGTTAACACCCTCACATCTCGCTCACTTGATATCCGAACATTTTGATATTGCGATAGTGAATATATACCTATAAAGTGAGTCTTTAGAAGTATTCAGATTTGATTGTAGTCAGAGGCGTCCGATTGTAAGATGGGCAAAGGGGGTCGATTTTTCAAAAAAAGTATTAACGATTTTTTTTAGAAAAACAGTAGTTAGATATTCTTAATCGGCACATTTAGATACCACTTTCTGCAAGATTACATCATTTACTTCAAAGGAGTTTGAGATAAGGGCCGTCAAAAAACAATTTTTTTCAACTTAAAATAATTTGTATCTGTAAAATGGACCATTAAATGAAAAAAAAAACGTACTCTTCATTTTTTGTTTATTTTACTAGTGTGAAATTATTCTACAACAAAATTATCACTTATTTGATAAGACAAAAATTCTAAATTAAAATAAATAAATTAAAAATTAAACAAATGATTATTTTGTTGTAGAATCATTTCATACTAGTGCAATACATTATTCTGAACAAAAAATAAGGAATAATTTTTTTTCATTTGAGAGTCCGTTTTACAAATACTTACAAATTATTTTAAGTTGAAAAAAATAGTTTTATGACTTGAACCCACAACAATGTAATCTTGCACAAAGTGGTTTTTAAAGGTGCTGATTAAAAACATCTTACGCTTTTTTCACAAAAAATTGCTAATACTTTTTTTATGAAGAGCGACTCCCTTTTTCTTCAAATCTTACGTCTAAAGACTCACTTTATAGGTATATATATTCACTATCAAAATTTTAAAATATTCGGGTATCAGGTAAAGGAGTTATGAGGGTGTTAACTTGAAAAACGGGACACACTGTATATAAACTTATATTATTATATTTATGGAAAAAAATTAAATTATTTCTCTACAACTTACTTTTATATGAAACCGACTTTTCATTGCTCGTTTGTGCGGTCCTTTCCTTTTCTTTTTGTTCTAAAAATAAAATAAAAAGTACTTATTAAATTTTACCTTACATTTTGATTAATTTTAATTCTTTAAACCACATATTACTAAAAAAATTAACAATCAAAAATTAAGTATTACAATTTTTTCAAGGGATTGTCAAAAATAAATTAAGTATGTACTAATAAAACAAATAGAGACACAGCGTATTGTTTGGTATCAGTTTTCTTTAACGTCTCCTCTTTTGGATTATTCTAAAGAACAAAATAAAAAAGAAATGGTTAGGTAGCTACAATTGAAGAGATGATAAGCACTTATATGACATGACACCGTACCTATGTAGTACGGTCTTTACTTTTGGACTAAGGTAGCTTTGATCAAATCTTAACATTTTTGCATTAGAAAGATGTTATCTAACGCTATAGAATGTAATTTCATAACACCCTGAATAAAATACACCTGGGAGCTAACACTAAAAAATGTTCTACGTTCTCATAAAACGGTGTTCTATAATGTATTAAAAATAACGTTTATAGTATATACATTCATTAATTTACTTACCATTTTTTTACAATATGATGTAATGAACCATTATTGATGTCATGTTTTGTGTAAGGGTTTCGCTATTTATTTATTTAATTAGCTTAATTGGCAAGAGCAATTATTATCCGCGAGTCGAACTGAACCCTCCGTTTGCCCCACTCTGACGAGTGCCGCGCGCATAATCCCACCAAGACTCCTAGTCAGTTAAGGGGGGATTGAGGAAATAAAACCACCGTGCTTGGACGAAAACAGGCAGTTCAGATCCTGAACTCGAAGAGCTCCAGCTCCAGACCTGAGGACCAACCCGAGAACCTGAAAACGACCCAGATACCGCCATCCGAACCGAAGGAGTTAGCCACCAGGAAGCCGCGACCCGGAATAAGTAGGCAAATTGTATTTCCCGATTTTTACTTGTCCTGTATTGGCATATGTCCTGCCGAGTTTTGAACTCTACTTGAACTAAGTGCTGAACGGTACGGCGACAGCGTTATCAGGCGGAGGTTGACTGTGCATAACATCGCCTTCGTTTTGAGGAACGTAGCTAGGGCACATTAACTGAAACCGCTGGTTGACTGTGCATAACATCGCCAGTGGAAGACGTTAGGTGCTGGCCAAACCGTGACGGATAGACCCAGGAAGTTGGCTGTGCATAACACCGCTTTCAGGAGACATCTGTCGTATACAGTACGTGGTGCGGCAGCGGCGTTGTCTGGCGGCGGGTTGACTGTGCATAACATCGCCCTCGTTTTGACGAACGTTGCTGGGTACCTTGACTGAAACTGCTGGTTGACTGTGCATAACATCGCCAGCGGAAGACGTTAAGTGCCAGCCGTACCGACGGATAGACCCAGGGAGTTGGCT
>NW_019417434.1:0-42805 GCF_000390285.2 Anoplophora glabripennis | reverse complement strand
AAGTTAAAAATAAACTACAGTGTTAAAATCAAGTGAAGTGTACTGAAGAACACCAGTGCCAGAATTTAGTACCAGAAAGAAAGAAAGAGAAATCCAAAGTGGACCTGTTATGTATCCAGAGACCATCGAATTTGAAACTAGAAATACCAACGCATGGAAATGAAAACTCAAGACAAGATAAGTAATTAAGCTAAGGTAGCAACTTGCAACACACATCTGATCTATCATAGGTTGCATATGTCATATGGCCATAATAAAATTCAAATTATTTAACGAAATTGCTATTTAAATAGAGAAATAATTTTATTCCAAAACAAAAGAAAACAAAAGTGCACAATTTAAATTTAAATTCAATTTTCAAATTAAAAAAGTATCGATCAATAAAAATATTTAACAAAAATTAGAATAAAGATAGTTTATAGTAATAAAAATTTTATTTTGTCAATTATAACTAGGAGTTATGTTTAATATATCTAATTTGTTACGAGTTGAATTTTACTCTTTTATTAACTAGATCTATAATCAATTATTAACTAAAGTAAATTTTAAACTGCAAAATAAAAAGGTTATATAAATTTTTATACAAAAAGTGTTATAACATCCCAGAACCGCGTACCCAGAGAGAAAGAGATCTAGCTCTATAAAGTTCCTTACATAATGATAAGCATGGCAGGTAAATATTGTAATTATTTTTTTTTTAAAGGCTTCCAACAATCAACAGTACATCCCAAACAAAATATAGTTTTTACTAATCATATTCTAACAAATTTTACATATTAACCAAAATAATAAAATCANACAGGTTTTTTTGAACTCAGTAACTCGATCATTCTCTTAAATCTACGAATATAGTTCACACTGCAAATGATTTATATTATCTTTATTATAAGTAAATCAATTACATCCAATCGGTGAATTTAGTACTTTTCTAATTTCAAAAATACCTTTAATAACGCTTTAAATTTAAAACTACTATTAACCGTATGTGTTTTACGTCATTTGGTGACGTAGAAGATGTTCCGTTTTATTTATTTTATTAGTTCCATAAATTATAAGACGCTAAATTATGACTGCGCTGTTCCTTTGATGCTGCCGACTTTTATCGAAGTTTAAGTGTTTACTGAAACTACAGAAACTGGTGGGGACCAAATAGGCCTTTCAAGTGGATTGTACGCTAAAAAAATGGATAAAAAATAAAAACTAACCAAAATCTATTCTTCCTTGTCAAGGGTAAGAGGGAAAGGAGAAATGTGTAAGAAATAACTTGGAAATGATGTAAATAATAGTCACTTGATTTATAATCAATAATACTTTATTAACTCTTACGCCTACCGCTCGTGAGTCAAGACTGCTCCCTATATTTTCCAATGCTCTCCGATCACCCGCCATCTCAGTCTCGTAGACAAAACATTCGCGCGTTCAGGCGCCGTCAAGGTTGACTTCGCAAAATTTGCTTACAATATTGTACACGGTTTACCCATATGAGTAATATAATTATTATTATTTAAAAAAATAAAAATTATATAATTAAAACAATTAACTCTAATTGTTTTCCCCTAACTGTTGATTACCCTTAAACTTTTTCAAAAAAATAATTTGATTTTTTACAAATAAATAAAGTCATATTTACTGTACAATTGCAGTTCAAATATCATGATTTGCTCCAGTATTATTGCAAAAGTTACATATACTAGGTGACAGTAGTAGTCAGGTAGTCAATTATGTACTAGTTATGCATTAGGTATGTGTAATTATGCATCTGCATTATCTTTACATTATACCTACTTATATTGAAAAAAAAAAACTTTGAGATAGTAGGTTAATTCTTCTAAACACTAATTGATAATTTAAACAATGGTTATTTGCTTACTAACACATACAATTATTTATATGTCGCCGGAGTGTAGGCAGAGACAATAGTTATCCTATTCATAAATAGAGGCATATAGCTCAACAACTTAACAGAACACAAATGCAGGCTTGCCAATTCTACGTGCTTCAGTTTGATGCGTAAGAGCGTCAATTTCTATACTGACATTAACTGACATTAAATGTCAGCAAAACAGCGCCACACTCTTTTTCGTATTTATCTGGGACAAAAACGGCTAACCTGAACCATTGTAAATGCGCCTTTATCTAGAACACGTTATCTCGTATATGTATTACCAGTGTCATCACACAAAAATGTCACTCTACCCACGCACATGCTGCAAATATTATTCCAATAATATTGCCCTATGTAGTCACAAACTAAACACCTTTGCTTCATACAGATACTTGTATTGAGGCATTTACTACATACTTCGGAAGATTCCAAAATCTGTGTTCTTTAAAACTTCACGACACTTTACATACCCCTCACCATTAAAAATTCGTTTCTGGGGTGTCTGAATTTCCACGGAATTCAGTTTTGCGCATCCGCCACATAGACCGGAAAAGCAACTAAATTCATCTATGAACCATGCCCTCCAGCAATTATGACAAACTTTGGCGTCATCTCTTCTAAATGGGAAAACCACAACTTTTATTTTCTTATCCCAAACTTTTGGAAACGGCATCGCAACTGAAAACCTGCTTACAATGTCTTACTACTTATGGCAGCTCAACAAAACGACTTAACTGGTTAAACCTGTTAAAAGCAAGTAATAAAATAAAACATGTTTTGTAAACGGTGAAAAGTGGCCCAACCTGTTTTAAATGTAATAATAATAAGAAATGTCTTTTATTAAAAATTATTTAGCTCAAGTACATGTACATGTAAGCAAATAGAAAATAATAAGCTTGTAAAGGGGCGAAGTGTCAGATTAAAACTGCTTTTCAACTTAACCCCTAGAAACAGTATGAATAAACATGTTTTTTTTTTTAGAAAACGGAAGTATGAGGTCATTTGATCTTGGCGATCCACACCTCCCATGTTTTTTTTATAGCGAAGTATTGCTGCCGGTTTTGACTTCTCTTGATTCCTTTTGTTGTTATCAGTGCAACTTCATCCGGAAACTCAGTTACGATGAAGGCAACGTCTCTTCGATCCCGCCACTTCCTCACCATTACGCCGTCGGCTAATCTGTATATTCGTTTACATTTTTTGAACTTCGCAGTTGTTACTTCAACAGGATTGTGGAGTATGTTTGCTGCTCTATTAATTTTGTGGACAAATCAACACTATTGTTGTCCATAAATAGTGAATGTCCGGAATTCAGTTTTTCTCTCATAAGATTGAGGACTACTTTTGTTGCATGCCCCTTCCGCTCATATCATCCAAACTTCCAGTGTACACTGAAAATTGCAGTATTGTACCGTCAGGTTCTATAAGCATATATAGTTTTTATTTCATACTTATGTCTTTTGTTTTGAATGTATTGGCGGAAAACACGGCGGCCGCGCCATAATACCATGGATTCGTCCAAAGATAAGTTTTTTCCTGGGTAATATATACTCAACATTGTGCTATTGAAGTAGTCAATGAGAGTTCGTATTTTATATAAACGATCGTCAGGGCGTGGTTCACCTTCTTCAGGATTTCTGCCAAAAAAAACAAGAGGCGACCCGTTTTCCAATAATCTTGCATGCGGCTGAAAGACATTGTACTCATATGCATCATCAAGCCGAAAAAAATTCAACATAATTTTCTCGACAGACAAATCTATCCACTGAGTAATACGTGAGAATTCCGAATTACCTTTACCTCCAAGGACTATTGGGGCATACGCATTTGTTTCGACTACCACTAGCTCAAAAAATTGGTCACCTACTAATAAATTGAAAAAATCAATGGTAGTGTTGCCTAGTACAGGCACTAGGAGCCCGTTTCTTTTGTTGAAAGGTAACGTCATGAAGGGAGTATTATGGTTGGGCGCACTCCATTTTATAGCGGCGGTCGCGGGAGGGCTTGTGATTGCACATTTTCATCCTCACTGGTAGGTACTTGATTCATGCTCTGAAATGTGTGGAGTTTCATCATCCCGCGGGTCAAACTGGAATCCCGAATCCTCAAACGATTCGGCTGAATTATGTCCATCCTCGGACGATAAATAAAGAAGTTTTCTAGCTCACTATTTGTCAAATATTTTTTGTGGGGGGGATCTTGAAACCCTTCTAGGAGTTCTTGTGTTAAGGACGGACAGACATTTGTTAACATATATATCTGTAGTTTCATCTGCAATAATAGAAAAATTATTTATCCTTAACTGACTAATCAAATTTTGCTGTGCTTGTTGGCCCATGTTGTGCAATATATTAGTTGCCTTGGTCCTAGCACAGCTCAAACCAGCAGCTATTTCGGGAAAGCAATCATAAGTTTAAGGACATGATCCATAATTCTAATTGCACTATTATCCACACTAATGCATACAGAACTCTCTATTACAACTATCAGTAGTGCTTCCTTCTTTTTCATTGATCATCAGAATCTTCAATTTAGATACTAGACAGATTCATTTTAAGATACATCAATCAAAAATGTACTTCTCAGCCTGTTGAAATCAACACATTGGCGAAGGTACCCTCAATAGTTGAGGAGTCTATATCTAACAAACTTGATATTGCAAGGAAAAACCAAGGAAAATGTATCTGTTCCTTACAAGAAGAGACATCCGTAACTTCTGCAAATTATTCACAAACTTTGGCAGATGCTGTGCGTTCCGAAAATGATGGCAACAATGCTACAAGGGTTGTTATTAACGGAAAGGAAGTTAAATGTGATAAAACAAAAAACGAAATGTCTCTTACTATAAATGTAAATGTTAATGTTAGTAAGTAAATAAATTAAATTTGATTTATTGTAGGTTTATTATTTTTTCATTATTCTACTAGTGAAATAAAGTTACTTTATTCCACTAGTGGAAAAAGTATCACTTTAGACGGGTTCATATGTGTGGATAAACGTCCGATTATAAGGTGATTGTGGATAAATACATATTATTTATGGCATTAATTTTGCCATATTGAAAATGATAATACTCGTAATAATAATATTAATAACACCTATCTATTTAAAACTTAAGAACAGAAATCAACATAATTAATCAAAATTTACACAAATGAAGTTTATAAATCGCACACACTATCCACACGTCCTTATTATCCTAACTTACTAATTGCTGTTTTATCAAGAAAATATTTTATTTTTAAATTATGAGTGTTTTCTATAAAACGATGCTCTCTTGATGATTCACCACCACCCGGCTTACGCCGCCGTAAAATATCGTAACATTGACTACTGATATATTTAAGTAGTTACATATTTTATCATAATTATCGCACACGGATATTATAACTGTTAAGTTTTCTCTTTCCTATCACACTTTCACTTTACTGCCACATATTCACTTCCCTATCATACTTTTATTTTATTGCCACTATATAAGAAAATTTTCACATATCATTGTTTTTAATTGTCATTGTTGCTATCATTATCACTGGAATCATCTTCCCTTAAATGAATATCGGGTGGTTCTATGAAAACTTTCACTATTGTATCAAGATCCCACATACGTTGTTCCTCTTTCTATGCATGTCCAATACACTTACGCCACGTTTCAGCAGTGATATGATTAATAGCCTCCAGTAATAATAATTTCACTTCGTTTACTTCAAAGGTAATGGACTTCTATCCCTTCACTTTTTTCGTCTTTGGATTTACTTCTACACTATTTTTTATCGCATGATAAACAGTAGTAAAGGATACTTTTGTCAACGAATTACACATATCAAAAGCTTCACATAGGTACTGTTTTGCTTATACTGGTTGTGAAGTAAGATTTTTGTTATTATTCTCAACTACATTACACTAAAAAGCGATTTAGGTAAATAAATCAGAACTATTCCTATTTCCTGTTCTTATCAATCACTTTAAGTACAATGTTTTACAAAACATTTTTTTCTTATAAGTGGAAATGAAAGCAATTAAAATATGCAACAACAATGTACTCCAAAATCACGTTATCATTCGCTTCTTCATAGAAGATGATAGGAGACTCATCTGCAACATTGTCATATATCCCACAAGGGTTTTTTTAATTTATGATAGATATTAAAATGTCATCTGTTTCATCCTTAGCAATTTTTGGCGATGTAAGCTTTGTTTCCGTTCTTCAGCTAAAGTTTGTCTTAACTCTTTCTTGCGGTTTTCATTGCACTTCTTCAAACAAGTAGCATTTCTGTATGCGCAACTTCTAGATGATGCATTGAATTCATGCTATATCGTCTGTCAAGTTTTTTTCTTTTGTGTCGTGGATATTCGATGCGTCTTTTTATCTTCCAAAATACATGCACATTTGTTTGCAATTATATGCATTAAATACGACTTTTTTTTTTGCATATTGTTTAACCCTCTTCAAAAATTACGACAAACACTTGTTGACACGAAATCTTCAGATATAGGTTAGTAAAGCATAAACAAACACAGATTTTGCAGTGTTTCCGTGCCTATTCAGAGCTTAACTAAGCTTTGCTCACTTCTCACCGTACCGGTGTATAGTAAAAAATGTAAAGCGTAAATCAAGTACTACGTACGTCCGTTTACACCCACTAAAAAAGCATTTCCCTACAGTATTAATAGGTGCAATAGACAGAGATAGGAGATAGATCGACGTTCAGTGTAACTCAATCTATAGACGATTTATAGATCCTATCGATGTGCACAGAGAGAGGTGTTTATGCCTTCACATAAATACACTTGTTCTGCTTTTGTTCAATGAAATACATACTTCGATTAAACCATACTGAATGAACGATTTTGTACCTAACAGCTTTACTGTTTTGGTTACACTGAAGAAAAAGCCTTCAACACACTCGGCTATCCGGGATAGATTATGTTTTACTCTACTTCCATGCAACTTTAAATCTCCATAGTGATTACGTATTGTTTTATTACACACTTTGCATTTAGCTACAATTCCTTATTGCTCTCTACGGATACTAACCATTGTTTCAAAGCAGGATCCTTCAACGAAACAGTACGAAATTTTTGATATTGAGGTTTTGGCAGCATCTGTGAAAAGGAGTTTTGTAAAAAGGTACTTAAGTACTTTAGTATACAAAAAGTGTTTACCTTGTGCAACAACATATAATACAACCAGCTTTTGTCATAATACTCTCCTCTATACATACATCTTGAAATTTAGATTGCAAGTGCAGATAAAAATGGAACCAATCCAAATCTATCTATCTACCATATTTTTAACCATCTAACCTAACCAGAAAACAGACAAAAAATAGTCACAAAACACAAAATTGACCACAGACTACACATAAACTGTCGACATACGTTAGCGTCAAATACCAAGAAGCATGGTCCATTAGGCATTTTTTCGCGTAATTAGTAACGAATAGATTTAAGCAGTTCCTGAATCGGAACGACGCCTCTTCCTTGATTTTTGTTTGGCCTTTAATAAATCTTTCAATAAGTCCACTATCTGTCCTCTCTGTTCTGTCTGTTTTTCTAGAATTTTATGTAATTTATTAAAATGATCTGCCTGTTGTTCACTTTTTCGCTGAAATTGTTCCTTTATTAAATTTAAAATATTTTCTTTAGTCACCTTTTGTGGCTTATTGCACTTCTTGACGGAGTTAACTGATTTGTCACACTTTCTGTGACATCAACTAATGGAGGTTCGGCCATGGGGACTTCTGAACTTGGGCCAAGAATTGCCGAGTTATTTTCGGAAACTCTTGTATCGCTACTTTGTATTTGTAAAGTGTCTGAAGTATATTCCAAGGTAACCTTGTCTTTATCTCCAAGAATTTTATGTAATTTGTCATAAAAATCGGGTTGTTTTCTTTTTTCCTCACCGGTTGTATGTACATTGTACGTGTCTTACGAAATTAATGTAACTTTTAGTTAAGTTGCTAAATTTTTGACGGCACTTTTCTGCATCAACTTCAAATCCATTTTCTTGCAATAATGATGCAATCTCCTTCCACAAATTTAATTTGTGTGTCTTCTTGTCATTAAATCTTGCTACAAATATTTCAGTTCCCCTTAACTGCAGCAATAAATATGTAGCTTCTATATCTTTCTCTGAAGGTTTTGCCTTCGATATCCGTACAGGAATAAGTTTTTCAGGATTTGTTACTGCCATCAACTCTGTTAAATTTGAGTTACGATCGATACATTTTACCAATCCACCTCTGATAGCCCTTACTACATAATCTAGAAATTCGTCATCTAAAAAAATATCAATTAATATTTTAATTGATACATCTAATATTTAATTTTTATCTTCTTTCATCTGCTTTATAACTTCATTATTATCAGAAAAGGCAATTAAATTGTTATTTAAATAAATTTCAATTGAATCCGTAATTTTTTGTACAAACTTTTTTCTCATGTCACAACTATATAAACGACTTAACAGTAAGGGCTTCAAATAATTGGAGTTTGTAATAAAAAGCAATAGAGTAAAATAATATGTATTTTGTAGTACATATAATACGTGTCTCGAAATAAATTAATACAAAAATATTATAATAATAGATACACAAAATAATCATGACTCTTAAAATTTTAAGCTGTCCATGAGAAAATCTGCAGACGTCCTCATTGTCGATTAAATTGAATCTGGCACATTTGCAGCTGTGGTTTGTAAATGTTGCAGTGTAATACTCAATAGGATTACAGAGATATTGCATACGGTGCCAGGCACCAGCAATATTCATAATCTCCACCATCTAGTAGATGAAGTAAGAAGATTTGGAGTACTGACTACATTTAACGCTTATCCCCTAGCACAAGTGGCTAAAAGATTGGGCGAAATTATGGTGGTGGAATTAGAAAAAAAGACTGAAGAAAAAATTTTCCCAACTTTAAAGAAGAAAACGCCTGATGGTGTATTCCACAAAATGGAAATGGAAAGTTTTTCGCTGTCTACAGCTTTGGTGGTTTTTAAAAGGAATAACGACGTAGTTAAAATGCATTATGCCATTTTGCAAAGTGACAACATTTTTCTGTATGGTATCAGTTTAGAGAACTTCGACTTCTTTTTGAGACACCCATTCAATCATCTTATTTGAACATTTATTCATTCCTGTGAAGAAAATATACCAAGCTTTTTTGCAGTGAAATATCAAATGCAAACTTGTTGCAATTGAATTAAATATTTGGAAAAAATGTAAAGATGAAAACAATAGACAAATATGAACTAGAAATAGTTATTTACACCTTGAAGAAGGTAAGTATTATTTATGAGTCGAGGACGACGATTTTGCGCCCGCGTCCGAGCGGAGCGAGGCTGGCGATAGAGTCTAAGACTGGTAAATTATACTTAACTGCTGCTTGATGTATAACATTTCACCTGCTCACACAGTTCTTTATGCTTCATGAAATAAAGATTAGGTTTTATATTCTGACATTTCTTAATCAATTCATTTTGACATTATTCGAAATCTTGCAAAGTCGCCTTGATTGCTTGGATTTTGTCGTTTCTAAGGTGTTTATAAACAAAGCTACATAAAAGTTGCAATTTTGCTGGTTTTGAATTATTATTTTTAAATGAGTGATTTTCAAATAGAAAGTGCAGCAAATGCTGTCTGCGAAATTTTATTACCCGAGAAGTCAAAAGATAGCAATTTCAAAGAATGGCGCCAGAACAAAATTACCGGTATTTCTGAAATGTCACTGCTAGCATATTTCATGGAGAAGTCAAGAACTTTAAAGTCTCCGGCGAGTTTGTGGACTCAATGATTAAGTCAACTATTTTCATAGAGGAGGACGTGGATATATCTAAATACCCCAAGCTGAGAGCATTTTTGAAACGTAAGAATGACGGCTATACACCTAAAAAGTTAAAAGTTTTTTACAAGAGAACAACTCAACGATTTTCTCGTTCAGGCATCCGATAACATATTTGCTATTGAAGGGATTGATGGTGCAAGAGCATGCTGTTCTGATGAGTTATGCAAACTTACTTTGGACAACGTCGACTTCAAAAATTTCGATGACATTATTGTAGTTACAATTCTAGATTCTAAAAATGGTATGTCCCGTACGTTTACAATTACCTCTCGTTTGGGTTCTGTTTTTCACCTAGAAATTCTCAAGAAATATATCAAGATTGGATTGAAAATTAAAACTGAAATTTCACGCTTTTTTATGCGCTATCAAGCAGGTAGATGTTACAACCAACCAGTTGGCAAGAATACCCTTTCTATGATTCCTAATAAGATTGCACAGTTTTTGAAACTGGAACATCCTGAAACATATACAGGCCATTCATTCCGAAGAACATCAGCAACCCACGGATATGGTGGGCGGAAATCAGCCACAATTACAGAAAGTTATGTTGCTGACAGTTTAAGTACCTACAAAAATAAAATAGCCAACAGGATTCTTTACAATAACACTTCAACTTCAGGTTCTAGTAGTACGTCGCATCAGGCTATTTTAATGGATCAGTCAGATAATATTGAGCCTCCGGTGACTGAAATGGAGCGTTCAAATCATTTTGAGAATAATGTAACAATTAGTAAACGCGAGGGGAATAATTATCCAGATTTTATAAATGTTACTAAATGTAATAACTGTACAATTACTATAAATATTCATTCATAATAATAATTAATAAAATGTAATGTTCATCAAATATTTCTATTTATTTGTTCATAAAATATGCATTTGCACCTCGAAATCGCTTTTTTCCCTAGGGAGGTAAGTTACCTCACTTACCCCTCGTTGTCCATAGCAACTTCCACTTCTACGGTAAAATCTACTTACCTCCTTAAAAACAGTGTATTAATAGTCTATTTACTATAGTCGGTAGTGAGTAGATAAATACTATTTTATTACCTATTTAGCTAACGAAACTACATAACAAATAAAGTATTCATTTAAAAAAAAAATAGGTTTGCACACTTATACGAGGGGGAATCAAATATAAACGGTAATTTTGTAAAATAAATTTATTGATGAATGGTATACACAAACTAAACATTTAACATTTTTCAATGTAGTCACCTCCGTGCTCTACACACTTTTGCCACCGATTTGAAAGCTTGAATATTCCTTCTTCATAAAAAGTTTGAGGGCGAGTTGTCAGCCAATTNTAAAATCTACTTACCTCCTTAAAAACAGTGTATTAATAGTTTATTTACTATAGTGGGAGCAGATATAATACTATTTTATTACCTATTTTGCTAACAAAACTACATAACAAATAAAGTATTAATTCTAAAAAAAATAAGTTTGCACACTTATAAAAAATAAAATGGTAGGTATTCAAAAAGTGTATACCTATTACAGATTTTATTGTAGGTTGCATTGACATTTTCATAGAATGCTATTGTTAAATGTTTCGTTTCCTGCTGTTTCCTCTACTATTACGTTTTCTGTATCGACCGTCTCTTCTAAATTTCTGGCCTCTTCAGCGTAATCCGGAGTCATCTATCCAGCTTTATATTCTATTTTCCTTGGCCTTTTCTTGCTTTTAGAACTTCTTAATAACGCACTCTCATTTCGATGGGTTAAGTTCCTAATGACGTTTCTGAAAAACGTTTCACACTAATCCAATGTAAATTCATTATCGGCCAAATAAACTAATTGAAAAAAAAAACAGATTGATGACGTTCTTGCAAATTTTAAAAAGAATCTTTTCCGTTTTGTCTCGTGATCCACCAGCCCATGAACACTTTGTCATCAGCTTCTGGTAAAAAATTTGTCCACCAAGGTGTAACAGTGATCGATTCCATATCCTTTACCCCATATTCCGCAAATAAAACTAATTTTTCCAAAACTTATGAAACACTGTGAGGTGCCAAGCTATCAGCATTCCTCATATTAGAATTTTTTATTAATTCGTCTAACAGAATTTCATGTTTTGCAATTTGTTGTAATTTTCATTTATCAATAATAACTAATTGATTTGTATTGTGTCCAATTTGTCTTCCTGAGTAACAGTTGATGGTACTTCAACTTCAGTTAAGTCTTCTTCATTTTCGAGATTTTGGAGATTTTGTAAATTACCACCCCTGTTATTCAATAATACAAATGACTGAAGCTGCTATTGTAAACCCGGTTGTTGATCAAATAAGTCTTGAGATGTTCCCTGCAAGCCGTTGTTTGTACATTCTGATTAAAAATAATATGATGTCACTTGGACACGAATATAACTCCTCCCGCCGAAGTGGATTCATCGTCTCCTGGCGATGGCTCTTGGAAGGTGGCATTCGTCGGCCCTTCCATTTGGAGGTCGCCGGAACAAATTGGGACATCGATGTATGCTTTTAGTATGGACAGCCCAAGCATAGTATAATTATGATGATAATGAAAAGACAAAGGTTAATTAAATTTGGATGGTGCCAATGAGGATGACTAGCACGTGATTTTCTTCTAACATTCTCGCTACTGGCTTGGTCATTGCGACATGGTGAGTTTGACAATTTTCGTGGTTAGCATTGGACAGCAATTGGAGTAGGAAGCTATCGTCCTTAGGTTTTGGACATGTCTGGATCGTCGTGATGTATGATTCAGTACTCATTTCAAGTGGTTGGAATAATTGTAAGATTATGTATAGGAACAGGGATCAAATGGTAATAGGAATAAATGTCTGCTGTTAAGATTGTCATACTGATTACAAAAATAATTCATTCGTCACTAAAATGTACTGAAGTGCCTAAATACGAGTAGTAATTTTGGAAATGGTTGAGCTTTAGGATATTATGACTGCTATAAAGTTCTTTTGTATGTGTATTAGATAAATTTTTGGTAAAATTGAGTTATGTACCTACAAGATGCAAAGACAATGGCATTTTCTAATTCATCTAAAAATTCGTTAATGTAATTTAGGTTTACAAATAGGTGAGTAAGCACGTAATTAATTAATTTGTCCGTTGTTTGCATTTAATGATTTTGAATAGCTTTTTAATATTTTTTTTGTTAATGTGGTGACTGTCTTAAATTCATCTATTAGTTTGAATGTTAAACTAACCTGAGTCTTTAATTGGTATTTTTTAATTTGAGCTAGGACTTTCGAAGAGATAAGAAATTGGATGAGTGTTAAGTACGTTACTGTCATTCTTTTTTCTTGGTCGTCCTCGTGGTCTACCTGAAGCAGTTTTGTATCTCTTTTTAACTCTCCTTTTATGACAAGTGCCACGTTTTGTTTTTACTTTTTTTATCTGTCTGACTGAATTGGTTTTGTTTCTAATTTGTCATTAATTATCATTAATTTTTGAAATGATAACTGCTCTTAGTTCCTGAAGTCTTAAACCGAAATCGTATGGTCTTTCATTTTTGTTTGGTCTCACTGATGCCAGTTGGTGTGTTAAATATTGTAAGTCTCGTTTATCTTCAAATGTAAGTTTGAGTAGTTGTTGAATTTGGGTCCATGTGGTTAGATCATTTCGACTTCGATCCTGTAGGATTTAATTTTAGAAATAATGTATTTTTTCACGGCTTCTATTCGAACCTTTCCTATCTGACTTCTTATCACACTCTGATATTTTATGACCTTGTTTCCCACATCTATAGCATACAATGTGAGAAGCTTGAAATATAGATTCTTCATTTAACATTCCCTTTTTGACATTTTTACTGTCACTTTTTGTTTTCAATTTCTTCATTTAATAATCTTGATTTTACAAAATCTATAGTTATGTTTTTACAGTTTCAATTGCTGTAATCACTGCATCATACACTTCAATTAAAGTTAGTAATAAGTGAGACACCTTATCCTCTTCTTCCATTTTCGAACCGGCATTCTCTAATTCTCTTATAATTGTGTTAAAATTTAAAAAATGATCTTCTAACTTCATGTTTCTCTTCAGTTTTAATGTCAGCAATTGTTTTTTAAGAGTCATCTTAGTAAATACACTTTTTCTTTCAAAAACATCTTCTAAATCTTGCACCATCTGCTTTGATGTCAGTGCATCTTTAATCAAATCTAAATGTTCGTCACTGAGACATTGTACTATGGTTGATTTCGCCTTTGCATCTTTTTCTTTGAATTAATTCTTCTTTTTTTCTGTATTTAAATCTGTTTCTTCTTTCTCTAATGCAACTTTTACTCGCTTCGCTTCTAATAACGTCATTACTCTAAATATTCAATTATTAAAATTGCCCGACTTTAACTGTGGAAGATTTATAGTCGTTGAAAAGCTTTCAACGACTATAAATTTTCATAACTTCTTGAAGATTGTCTTGAGACAGATTAATGTGTCTTATATTAACAAAAATAAATAACTACAGTTTCTGGCAAGTCCAAAGCATAAGCAAAATAATCTGATATCCAAATGTTTTATTAAATTAATTTGAAATATAACGATATAAGTCTGATCTAAATACAGTTTGATTTTATATTACGTAATAAAATGTAGTATCAGAATAGTGACTTTCACAGTAACATTCATGTGCTGTTATGTTGTACTTACGGAGAACCAATTTCATAATATTTTTTTATTGAGAAAAGCTGTTTTTCCCATTTCGACCAGACCAATTATAAGTTACAGCAAGTTGGTTATTTAATACCTAGTCTGCTTAATATTCTTCATGTCTCTCTCATCTTTTCCTTCTTCCGTTTGTAATGTTCTACTCTATAATAAAGGTGAAACTGAATTATTTAACATAAAAAGTTTCAAGAAGCTTACAAAGAGGTTCATTTTTTCCAGCATCTGATAACACCGCTTCCATCACTTCCAATTGTTCCTTTGTTTCACATTGCACAAACGTTTCATGTAGATCTTCTTTATTACCTTCACTATTTCTCTGAAACAATAACACTAAATATTTAACATCTTCAGCTAGATTTTCTACTTTACAAAGAAGCTTAAACAAATTGAAGAGGTAACTTTACTTTACACTAGAGATAGTTGTTTACTATATTATGAAAATGTGAGAAGACTAAAAATGTCTAACCTCTAACTTAACCATTACATAAAAATGGACGTTTTCAATCACTTCTCTTCTTTGTTGGCTAAGATGCACGTTACCCTCACGTGATGATCACTGACGAATGAAATAAACCTAGTGTTAGGGTTACTAAATACTACAGTAAATAATAAATCACTAAATTACCATAAAATTCAAAACGTTCGTGGCATCTATCAGAATAATATACTCGTAATTCTGTGCCGATATTATGCCAATAACAAAAATGCGGAGATTGTGTATTTTCACGATCACCTTCGTGCAGCAGTGGCCTATTACATTTTTAACGGGGTAATACATATACTTATCAACTACGCCTTGTGCGATCAATACGCGTCATTAATGGGCCGTTGTAGTAACCTTAACATAAAATACCGTGTACTGGATTAATACCTTGCCATTATGACGCTTTTGGTTTATAAAATTCGTGTGTCTAATAAGCTCTGGTTGAGTAATATGTCGCCATTGTCATCATTAATTCAGCATACCAGCGGTCTATCGGCCCTCGGTCGCCGTTTCAATGTTAGCTAGGAACAGTTTCAAAAATTTAAAAATAGAGCAATGAAAAAGACTTTATTTTTGATTGCGTCTATAGATGTTACTGAACCTAGAATTGGCCAAAATGAACTATTTGTACATTTGCTTAAGGCAAACTATCGATATTCACTGCTAATTTAATGGAATCATTATCTGAAATTTTAATTTCGGACTGAGAAAATAGGTGTAAAATACTTTTTGCTATACGCAAAAAAAATTCTTGATTCGAATATACAACATTTGATTTTAAGGTATCTCACGTTTATTTATAGAAATATAATTTCGTACTTTAAAAATAGGCAGCATTCAAAATAAATATCTGATACTTACGGTTAAACGAATTCTATTCTTAATATTATGATAGACAATCTACATTGATTTTATAGAAACATGTTTTATATTGTATATTAATATATCGTTTATTTAATACAAAATCAACAGTTTTCTATTGAACATAATAGTTTATGCTAAAACACTTTCTGCTAAAGTTTTATAATTTTTCTGAACATCGATTTCATTTTTTAGTTTTTCATAAGCACTTTTGGCTTTCGTTGACATATCGTCGAAATAAAACTATGTCGCTTGCTAATGATAATTGTATCGGCTTTTGCCATTGTCACTCCTTGAGGTTTTTGGGAGCTAAACTAGATATCTCATCAACACCAGTGCTGTTCAATTAATTTTTTTACATCTTTGATATCGCCTTTCTTTTTATCTCTGTCATTCCATCCCTTTTTTCGATTACTATTTTGAAAGCAATATTACAGACAATTTTTAAGTTCGTTCCCATGTGCAGGACCAAAGATGGCGCCTTAAAGCTCTACCCACTAATTATTTTTGCTGCTTCTACTAAAGTTTGAAACATTTAGGCTTAAGTGTGTCAAACAATCCTAGAATATCATCATTCATAGAACGTATAGCTATCAGCAACCTAGCCATTTCCCGAATTTTGTTCGAAATGACAACAGAAATTTGCTGTCTTTTGTGTTTGGCTATAAGTACCTCCCCATATAGGTATATTAATGGGTCACTTTTTGCAATTACGCTTATGTTATCTGCACGCATTATATCAAAAACTTTTTTTATGCGTGAAACGCATGGTTTTTTTGAGGTTATGCATGCGACTTGTTCAAACATTTTTTTTCAGGATTTAGTACATCAGCAGGTCTACTTTTACAACATTTTACATGCTTGTACAACAGTTTCTTACTATAATGTCCTAACCAGTAGGTACAAACAATATAATCAGTGTTAGGATCTTTCAATTTTCTAATGGGATTTAAGTTGTTTTTTTTCTGTCTTTAAGTGAACACGTTCTAAAATACTAATGGTAGAAGAAATATTATCGGTTACAATGGAAATCTCAATAGACATTGACTATTGTCCATTATATTATCATCAAGTACTTGTACGTCATCATTTATTATTATATATTATATTCGCGATCATTACTGCTCGAAGTATTATTTCGTGCATTCAGTAAAAGCACTGTTTTATCAGTTCGCTTATTGATATTACTGTAAATTTGTCGCATTGATTTCGATTGCGACTTAAAAAATCTTATATATTTTTTCAGTTTGTATTTCGTATTTCGGTACAGGTGGCTCTTTGTGACACAATGGAATTCAGAGGACATATAATTAACACTTCGCTTTTTGCGCGGTGTCTTTCTGCAGCCACAATTTGACGTATTTAAGACACGCTTATAAGATCTATCTAACAAAACAAAAATTTGTTAAAATCAATCAATAAATAAAATTGTTAGTGATGAATAGGACTTAAGTAAAATGCAGTGTATGCTGGTTATCGCAAAATACAACGCATTATATTTTAGAATTGAATATGAAGCACATTGAATATATGACACCCTTTAAATTGACAACAATGCCGGGTGCCAAATTAAACAACAGTATTCAATATTTAATACAAAAAGGATGTCGTTTACCCCAGATTCTTTGTGGTGCCGTTAAGACAATTTCGATTTATACCATATATGCTGGGTATAGTCGGGTATGTAGTTAAAGTTAATTTTTATTACTCCAGCTTTCGGAATAATTTATTCCTTCTTCAGGAGAAACTACGATGGAACATATAATTAAATATATAACTTACAAAATTTGAGGATTAAATAAAAAATTGTCAAGTTTAGAACAGTATTTTCCAGAAACTAGTCATAATATGTTAGATATGAAACAAATATAGGGGAGTGTGGAGCAAATTGGTATACCTAAGCTTTAATTTAATTTGAAAAAAAAAAACAAAAGCTGATAATGAAATGAAAGGCTTTTAATACAGTCAAGTAATATAAAAGGTACATGAATACATGTTTAACGTAATAATTATAGTAAAATAAACGAAAAATAAAAAAAATTTCAAACATAATGCATTTTTTTCATTTTACCCCACATACAGGGTTAAACGGAAAAGATATTGNTCAATATTTAATACAAAAGGGATGTCGTTTACCCCAGATTATTTGTGGTGCCGTTAAGACAATTTCGATTTATACTATATATGCTGGGTATAGTCGGGTATGTAGTTAAAGCCAACTTGAATGTGTATTCATTTTTATTACTCCAGCTTTCGGAATAATTTATTCCTGCTTCAGGAGAAACTACAATGGAACATATCATTAATAACAACAAAATATTAATAATTTAAATATATAACTTACAAAACTTGAGGATTAAATAAAAAATTGTCAAGTTTAGAACAGTATTTTCCAGAAACTAGTCATAATAAACTTCTGCAAAAAATTAAGGGAGCAAAAAAATTTTTCGAATTTTTAGTGATTTTTCAGAATTCTCAGTTAAAAATGATCGTATCAAGGTTTTAAAAAAGCATTTCAAATTCAATGGGCAAAAAATGCCCAATTGTGAAAGAAATGAAAAAAAATCAAATTTTTCATTTTTACGAACGTTACAGGGTGCTCAGAAATGTAAATTTTGCTCCTTTAAATTTTTCTGAAATTTTGATTAAGCGGTCCGGAAAAACCGTTCGATAGATCGATCTGCCCATTTACGGAGCTTTTGGGGGTACATCGAGGTGTAAAAATTCGTACAAGCATTAGACTCTCCATCGATATTAGCAAAGATGCGGTCGACTTAGCAAAACAAGTCAAAAAGTCACTTTTTTTCACTTTTTTCAAGTTAATGTCGAGGATGAAAGAAAATTTTTTTCTTCCAAGAACGCTACATAGCCTTGTAGGAAATTTATTCGAGATTTCGAAACTGCCCGTCAATTTTCTGTCTGATCATTAGTTGCTGAGATATCGATGGTTAAAGCCAAAAGGATGCTTTTGTATTCGTAGTCGAATATCTCCGGGTCAAATTAACGTAGAGAAAAATTAAAAAAAAAAGAAATTAAAGCTGAATGAACAGGCTATCAAGTCCATATCATGATTTTTGTGTAAAAATTTTTCCAAGCCCGTGTACCGAAAAAAATACGCAAAAAATTGAAAAAAATTGTATTAGTCTTATTTCTTAGAATTTCGCGATGACTGTCACTCCTAAAAATTTTGAGCTAAGAAATCTGGAAACTAGACGTTCGGCGCTTTAAAATGCTTTATTTAAAACCTTGATACGATCATTTTTAACTAAGATACAGCATTCTGAAAAATCACTAAAAATTCGAAAAATTTTTTGCTCCCTTAATTTTTTGCAGAAGTTTATGTTAGATATGAAACAAATATAGGGGAGTGTGGGGCAAAATGGTATACCTAAGCTTTAATTTAATTTGAAAAAAAAACTGATAATGAAAGGCTTTTAATACTGTCAAGTAATATAAAAGATAAATAAAAAAATTTCAAACATAATGCATTTTTTTCATTTTACCCCACATACGGGGTTAAACGGAAAGGATATTGTGATTTAACAAAATTTAATTTTGCTATAACGCAAGTGCTCGACTTTTTTCAATTTACCAACTACTTCATGTTCGTAGATTATACTTTCATCATCAGCGTCGGGAAACAAGAAAAAAATTAGTAGATTGACAGTACGCCCTCATAAACTTAACTTTTATTGTTCCTTCTTCATTGACTTCTGTTATCACCTGGGAAACAAATGTTTTTTTGGTATTCCGTTTTGCCTCTTTTAGTTCAACCAGTACAAAATCTTGTGTCTTCTCTCTCTACAGATATAATAGACGATTCACTTGAATCAGATTCATAGTCTTGCCTCGTTCTTTTTACTTTTCTAATAGATTTTGTATCCAGATTAAGTCGCTTCTTTACTTGGCCTGATTTCACACTTGATTTTTCTGCAGCTGTCTGTTTAATTTCTTCTATGTTGGGTATCGATGTTAAAATCATGCTTCTTCCATGCCTACAATTATTTCTTAACTTAAGGCTAGCCTTTGGAAGGGGTACAATATCATAAGGGGAGAAATATTGATTGTTTGGCTCTTGTGTAAGTCTCGGTGGGGTTTTGTCTTTGGAGAAACCTGGATGTAACGTGTCTTCGGAACGACCTGGTTGTGGAGAGTCATTGGAATAACCTGGTGGTGAGGAATCTTTAGAACAACCTGGTTGTGGAGAGCCATTATTTTCTTATGCTGGTAGTGTTTCTGCAAGCTGCTGGGGTGATGATATACGATGGCGTTCACTTGACACTGGAATATTTTGATTTTGAACCTGGCGAAGAGTTTGATTGGTGGTTTCTGCTGGGCAAAATAATTCTTCGGGAAATACATGCGGATTAAACGGACATATTCCAGTACTTTTGAATGCACTAATTGCATTCTGAACCGTTGCCGCTCGCTGAAAGGCTGGACCGAATAATTTTCCAACTTCATATAAAGTGACCACTTTGCCAGGATTATTTCGCAACCAACTCTTGACCTCTTGTTCATAATAAATGCTTAACGGAGCCATAAATTCTACATACAGGGGTTGTAATCGATGAGAGGTATATGGAGGAGTAACTAAAATGTGAACATGGCTTTCTTTGGCAATATCGAGAAGTTTTATATTTTTAGTGTGTGTCGCGTGTCCGTCTGACACCAAAAGTACTGGATCTTCTGCACTTGGTTTTACATATGTAATAAAATGTTTTATCCACGTAGGTGCAAAAATATGGGATTGCATCCAACCTGATGGATGAAACTCACTTATTGATTCTGTTGGAAGACCGACTTCGTGNTTTTCTTATGCTGGTAGTGTTTCTGCAAGCTGCTGGGGTGATGATATACAATGGCGTTCACTTGTAAATGTTTTATCCACGTAGGTGCAAAAATATGGGATTGCATCCAACCTGATGGATGAAACTCACTTATTGATTCTGTTGGAAGACCGACTTCGAGTTGAGGATTTCTTCGTACCCGAGGAAAGACCAATAATGGGGGAATATATTAGCCAGACGCGCTGAAACATATTTCGGTCGTGACAAGAGTGCCACGTTCACCAGATGTTAAGACTCCTATCTGCTTCTTGTCTTTTAGCGATAAAACTTTTCCAGGCTTATTTGGAACTGTAGTTATTCCTGTCTCGTCACAATTGAATATGCGGCTAGGGGGAAACTTGTACTTATCCATCAATTGTCCCAATAAATCAAAAAACATATTGACATTTGGTTTGTTAAACGCTGCGGCTCTTGCCGCTGACGTGTTTTCAGGTCTTCTTAAAGAAAGCTGGGGGTGTCGTTTCAAAAAGTTATAAACCCAATCACGTCCTGCCAGTGCTACTTCTTTGTTGAAATTGTTTATAATATTATTCTTTGTAGCAAACTGGAACACCACTGATCGAAAATCAAGAAAGCTGAGTCCAAATAATCGTCGTTTCATGTCCAGCAGGTATCTTACAAGCTCATTTTCCTGATTTTTGTTAAATACTGTTTTAAAACGGCCCAATGATTTTTTGGCAGCATCAGGAATATGTCCTTATTTGTTTTGTATCGCCTGTATAAAGTTGCTAAGGGTACTTTACAACTGCTAGCTGCTTTTTCATAGCCCATTTCTCCACTTCTAACAAGTTGAATCGCTTCTCTCATCCCTTGCTCGGACCATCTTTGTCTATTTGTCTTACGTTTGTAGTTTCTCACCATTGTGGTGTAAAAGAACAATTTTTTTAGTTTAATTTACCTAAACTACTTTTTCAAAGCAATTTTGCAATATTAAAAAAAAAACACTCTAAACCTCAAAAAAATATCTTGCGATTATGGCATCTTTTAATTAACCTCAAGGCTGAGAGAGCGACAGTGAAAAAAATAGCTCGAAAATACTCAAAGGTCTGAATATTTTTTCGGCGACTCGGAAAAGAAGCACAAAAGAGCACCGACAAATTTTACCCAGCTATAGGTAGGTACTTAGTATTTAAAGAACTAACGTATTTTTGAACATACAAATTAATAATAAGGGGCAAAATGGAGAAATCATTCCATTTTGCCCCATTTTATATTTTTCATTTTGCCCCACGGTCCGTTAAATTATAAATCGAAACGACAAAAATATATTTGTGCATTTAAAGGTTATGTTTATATAGATATGTACGGTTATATATTCAAATAAAAACATATCTGAGAATAAATATTAACTTTAGGAGAAAATCAATACACCTACCTTAAAAAATTACAACAGGATAATAGATTTTAGTAAATCTGAATATACCTCGTTCCGGCACAACAAACAACTGCTTCGTCGGACTGCTTAGGTGACACTAATCGTTCTCGGNGCAATATTAAAAAAAATCACGCACTCTAAACCTCAAAAAATATCTTGCGATTATGGCATCTTTTAATTAATCTCAAGGCTGAGAGAGCGAGAGTGAAAAAAATAACTCGAAAATACTCAAAGGTCTGAATATTTTTTCGGCGACTCGGAAAAGAAGCACAAAAGAGCACCAACAAATTTTACCCAGCTACAGGTAGGCACTTATTATTTAAAGAACTAACGTGTTTTTGAACATAAAAATTAATAATAAGGGGCAAAATGGAGAAATCATTCCATTTTGCCCCATTTTATATTTTTCATTTTGCCCCACGGTCCGTTAAATTATAAATCGAAACGACAAAAATATATTTGTGCATTTAAAGGTTATGTTTATATAGATATGTACGGTTATATATTCAAATAAAAACATATCTGAGAATAAATATTAACTTTAGGAGAAAATCAATACACCTACCTTAAAAAATTACAACAGGATAATAGATTTTAGTAAATCTGAATATACCTCGTTCCGGCACAACAAACAACTGCTTCGTCGGACTGCTTAGGTGACACTAATCGTTCTCGGAAGTACGCACGGCAAATTTGAATGATAAAATATTTTATGGTAAAACGAGAGTATTTTTTCATTTTGCCCCGACCTTCCGTTATGCCCCACTTTCCCCTATTGTGAACACAATTAAAAACCATTGATAAATCTTTAGATAAAGCTAATTTACAATAAAACTATTAAAATTTTGAATATTCTCACGTTTTCTAACATAACCTTAAAAATCGTGAATGACCATATGGTNTAGACCAGATTTCTTTTTTAATGAGTATGTCAGCAAGAACTAATTTAAACAGAACAAACAACTTTGTGGAGCAAACTGTACCTAATTTTACTGATAAGGAATTCCAAGAAAACTTTAGGCTCACTAGGGAGAGTTTTGAGTTTCTGTATAATAATACAAAAGACTATTTAAAAAGGCAATGCGAAGTGAGTGGGAAATCAACTATTCACCCAAGAAAACAGTTATTGGCGACAATATGGATATTAGTTACTCCAGATAGCTACAGGTAAGTTGAATTGGAACTGAAAGAATGTTTTCTTATTATTTTTATTTAGGTCAATAGGAGGAAGATTTGATATGTCTAAGTCGAGCCTTTTTGTGTGTTTTGAACGGGTGATAAATGCATTAAACAGAATTGCACCGGAAATTATAAAATGGCCAACAAGAAATGAAAGACAAATAATGGAAAGAGAGTTTTATAAATGTGGAAGAATTTCTGGGTGTGTTGGTGCAGTCGATGGGACTTATATTGCCATTAAAGCACCATCTGAAAATGCAGAGGTTTACATAAATAGAAAATGTTTTTATGGAATTACTCTTCAAGCTGTTTGCGCCTATAATAGAGAGTTTTTAGACACCTTTGTAGGTTATCCAAGCAGTGTAAGTGACACTCGGATATTTAAACATTCTGATTTATATAAAGACATTACAGCGAACGCTGCAAATTTTTTGGATGAAAATCAATTCATTATTGGAGATAAAGCATATCCTTTTTGTAATTGGTGCATACCTTCATATATCGACAGAGGAAATTTAAACAGGTATCAAAAAAATTTTAACAAAAGTCATGCTGAAACTAGGCAAGTAATAGAAAGAGTTTTTGCTTTATTGTTTGGGCGGTTTAGAAGGCTAAAATATTTAGANCATACTTCCACTATATAATTTAAAGTTTCATTTATTTAATAAGCATAAAAAATACATTTGTTACATATTACTTATTACTGAAGCAAACGTATTTTTTATACTTCTTATAACAGGGATGACATGTACACGTGTATGAAAAATAAATACATGGTATTACAAAATTTTTATTCAAAATGTAAAAATTAAACAAATATGAAAATTGTACACAAATTCTGCACAATAACAGTTACATTTATTCATGGCTGAAAGTCCTGGAGAGTATATTATACATATAGACATAACAGACGGTATAACCCACGAATTATAAATACAATTTTCAGTAAATAAAATATTTTTAACATCGTTCAATATTATTTTATTACTCAGTATCTATTAGACTTACCCAGTATAGTCCACCAAATAGTTACATCTCAATCTTAACCCACTGTATTTAGATCATCGATTTTCTTTAAGCTGTCGAAAACACAAAACTAATTACCTTCTTTATAAAAGCAGTTAGGGCAGAAAGTCCTGGGGCGCGTTCAGATGGAACGCCCGGCAATTAAAAAACGCCCGATAAAATTTATCTTGGTTGTTCGTCCTATGTCACATGAATCTGAACGAGTTGATAAATACATGTCAGTTTAGTTCATAAACATAACATAACCTTAATTTACTTCTATATCGTCTGTCGATTAGTGTCGATCAGATATAGTTCTATAGTTATTTTGAAATGGGTCATAGAAGTGCCACAGCAAGTGCTGCTGTATCTCTGTTGTATAAAATGATTATTGATGATGATGAAGAATCGGAGAGTGACGACGAATTAGACCAGATTTCTTTTTTAATGAGTATATCAGCAAGAACTAATTTAAACAGAACAAACAACTTTGTGGAGTAACTTGTACCTAATTTTACTGATAAGGAATTCCAAAAAAACTTTAGGCTCACTAGGGAAAGTTTTGAGTTTTTGTATAATAATACAAAAGACCATTTAAAAAGTCAATGCGAAGTGAGTGGGAAACCAACTATTGACCCAAGAAAACAGTTATTGGCGGCAATATGGATATTAGGTACTCCAGATAGCTACAGGTAAGTTGAACTGGAACTGAAAGAATGTTTTCTTATTATTTTTATTTAGGTCAATAGGAGGAAGATTTGATATGTCTAAGTCGAGCCTTTTTGTGTGTTTTGAACGGGTGATAAATGCATTAAACAGAATTGTACCGGAAATTATAAAATGGCCAACAAGAAATGAAAGACAAATAATGGAAAGAGAGTTTTATAAATGTGGAAGAATTTCTGGGTGTGTTGGTGCAGTCGATGGGACTTATATTGCCATTAAAGCACCATCTGAAAATGCAGAGGTTTACATAAATAGAAAATGTTTTTATGGAATTACTCTTCAAGCTGTTTGCGCCTATAATAGAGAGTTTTTAGACACCTTTGTAGGTTATCCAAGCAGTGTAAGTGACACTCGGATATTTAAACATTCTGATTTATATAAAGACATTACAGCGAACGCTGCAAATTTTTTGGATGAAAATCAATTCATTATTGGAGATAAAGCATATCCTTTTTGTNTGATTTTTATACATTCTAAGGAGTACCCAACTGCCACCGATTTACAAAAATTAAATTATTTTTCTTTTAATTTTCCATTAAGAAAAGTAAATACTTATTGAAATCGGCAAGAGCACGTTCTCTTTGTTCTAAGACTCCCTTATGCCGTCTTTCTCTATTTTCTTCTTTTAAATGAATTTCTTCCACCAAATTTTTCAACTGACCCGCAACATTTATCTTGCGCTTTTTAAGGTCTCCTTCGTTTTCTTTATCTTGTCTTTTCGGTGTATGATTGTCTGATGAATCTTCCTCACTTCTATCTGCCATCGAGATTTGACTGTATGGTCTCTTGCCACTAGAAGAGGCAATAGCTTTGGGAGTTATATTTGGATCAATACCAAACAATTCTTCGAATTCTTCAAAATATTCAAAGTTAATATTTTTGGCACCTGTTGCTTTATCCGACATATTGTCTTTTTTGTAATATATTTTGCCCTTAAATATTTAAATTTATTTTTGCACTGCTCAGACGAATAACCTATTTCCTTAGAAATCATATCCCATACTTTTTCATTCCATACCGTTGAGGCTTTAAACAAATGCAAATGATCTTTATAATAACTAATTAACATTAGAATACTGCTTCTATTCCAACTGTTTCTTCCACTTTCATTTTTATCGGGCATGTTAATATTTTCACATGAGCGATTTAATTGTGTCTGGACAAAATTACAATTGGACTCCTAGAAAAAAAATTAAATAAAATACATATTAATTTATTATTAGTCCGCTTTTTTCTACCACATAATAAATTTATTTAACAACTAAATCTATATATAAAAACTTACATTTGATGTTGGTTGCTCAATGGTAATTCCAAATACACGACTTATAACGTCTGCATTTACATATTGTAAGGACCCATCTAAAATCGGTAAATGTTGATATTAGATAATAAGTATCGTATAATAAGCAACTATTGGTAAACTTCTAACATTAACCTGTACATTTACAAATAATATACCTAACTAAAAATTACACACAAAAATAAGGCAAATAGAATCTTACCACTTATCCTAGTTATTAAAACTTTTCCAGTTTCTTCTAAAATGAAATTTATTATATTCACCCATCACCAAATTATGACTGTGTGTAGATATTGATTCCATGTGACGCTGTGGTGTGGGATGCCCTGTACTGCAGATAAAATAGGGTGTGACGGAACATTTTACTCTGGTGGTGCCATCACGTATGAAGGTGGCAAACTACTCGTTGTTTTTCAATTTTGCCTATAAGTTTCTCCGGGCGATGTACACTGAGCAAAACAATCGAGACAACCTTGTTGTCCTTGAATCTCCTTGTTCTATCTTTTCTTAGTATGAGATAGATGTTATCATCAGGTGATTCATCTGACGAGTTTGATTCAGAATCATTCTACTTTCTATTTATTTGTGGCTTTCTATAACTTCTACCTTTCATAAAACTCTCCGCAGGTAATGTTAATTCATCTGTATCTTGCGCCTTTGTCGCTTTTCATTGGGCAATGTTAAAGTTATCTAAAACGTTGTGTTATAATAACGTTAATGCAAAACAGACAAAAGACAGTACCTAACTGGAAAGCATTTTAGCACATTTTTAAAGTAGGTACTTGCCTAACCATACATTTGCATCAAGTAGATACTTAATATTAAAATTAAAAAATATATTCACAAGTCAGTGAATGAATAAATTAATACATTTTTGTTGTAAATAAGTAAACATTATTTTAGATAACTGTAAGATAAATATTGAAAGCTGATTAAAAAAAGATAAATAAAAATCTAAAAAACGTTTCGTTTTAATGTAAATAGTAAAACTACGGTTAAAAGTGAAATAAGTATGTGAAAAGATAACTAAAATTTATATCGTCCAATTGCTTTTTTATTGTTACATTGCTCTTGATATTTGTACAACCTAAATAGAGGTATAAATCACTATATGAATTACCTTAATAATTTATAATTCACAACAAAAAACATGTTAATATCTAAGTACAACCTACCTATATTATTTATTGTCCATGCCAATGAACTAATGAAAAAATGCAAACTTACCCCATACCATATTCGCCAAACAACTTTGCTGGATATGCTTTCCATTCTACTCCCGGATCCAATTTTAATAAAACCTATGATTTTTTATTTTTTTGTATGCGTTGGTCAACAGCATTCCTTAGAAGAGCGTACAATCCATTTGGTAAGTACCACTCAGGCCCGGATCCAGAGACTGGTTTTGGGGGCGGCGCAAAGCACTTCTTTATCATTATTATTATTATTATTATTATTGTTGTTGTTATTTTTTTGATGACGTAAGGTGTAGGTTAGGAAGGGGGAGGGGGGACGGGGGATTTTTGAATGACAAGAGATATTTAATCTAATAACATTATGCATATATTTATTGATACAAAAATCGATATTTTACAAAAGAACGCTATCTAGGTAGGTAGGTATCTCCAAGAGACAAGAAAACGCGTAATCCAAAAATTCCGGGTTCTGAGATTCAAAATAAAAACGTAAAAGAAAAATAACGAAATTTCGCATTCAAGCCATAAAAATTTATTGCGCCATAAACGTTTTGAGACAGGCGTACGGAAAACCCCAACAGGCAGACAGGCAATCTATTGACTGGCTCTATCTACCTGTCTCCGTTTCGTTAAAAGTCATAATAAAAGTCGGCGGAGCCAATAAACGAGCCGAAATGGCTGTTGCTTGATGTAAACCTGTTTTTTTTTTTAATCGAACCGGAAAAATGTGTACATTCGGAATATCGACCTGCGGAAAGCTGAAAACCATGGGAAGTTTGTTTAAATTAATGAAAAGTGCGAAATAATTCAAAAATGGCCCGTTTTTTTGGATATTATCGCTTATTATTCGTAAAGGAAGCCTCAGACGAAAAAAAGTAACTCAAGATTTTTTTGTTCATTATTGAATGTTGTACAAGATAGGCATATTGGCGAACCAAAATTTTTAAAATTTGCATTGCAAAATAGCAATAAACTAATGAAAAATGTGGCACTTTTTCAGAGGAGCTTGATACTAATGAATCCTTCTACTTGCATTAATATCGACTAACTGCCTGTTGTCGTTTGGAGAAATTGAAGATCTTTAAAAAATGTTGTGCTTTGGGGGTGGCGATCGCCACATCGCCACCCCCTCTGGATCCGGGCCTGGTACCACTTCTACTGCATTTTCATTAGTGAATTTTATAATAGCCCAAACCATGATTTCAAGAACTGTTAGTAGATATTAAAAGGTAAATTTTGTTTACAAAACTTAATTAAGTCAAAAAAAAGAACGTAAATATAAAAATGACCACACAATATGAAAAAAAAATAATACATTACTATTTATCTAAAAAATTAAACCATGACAAATGTAATAATGGAATGAAATTAATTTATTTTTGTACAATGCCAAAATGAGAAAAATCACAAGGTTTTTTAAAGAAACTTTCTGATTTTTTATATATTAAACCTATAATGACCATAGACGCTCGATATGAAGCAGTTTTTAATCTCGACACTGTTTCCATCCCTAAGTTCGACAAATCGGTCATATAACTTGCTCACATTTACAAAATATTCACTTGTTTTTTTTTATAGTCTTATATTGTGGAGAATTATAGTTATATGGCCCAGAATAATGTTGTTCGGGTTCCCCCCTTTTGAATCCTACCTCGGGCTGCCTTCGGTTAGGGATTCTGTCGCCGGTTGAAATAAAAGTAATTCACTTGCCTTTAAACTTAGGTGTATTAGTGGACTGTATCTTGTTACAATTTACTTACTCAGCCAGCGAGTGGGCACATGCCTTAGCATTTCAGACCATTCTACTTCGCACCACTCAAATAGTTCTTTTAAAGCCGTGACAGTATTTGTCTAGGAGCTAAATTCATTGAAGCATTTGATAACTGTAACTTCTATATCAAATTTCAACGACATTTGTCCTTTTTTTCCAGCATTATGTATTATATGACAGATGCAACCAACTGGTATAATATTTTCATTATTTTTTTGAGTTCTGTAAAAGCACTCGGATTTTTCCCAAAATCGACAGATGCGTTATCTGCTGAAAACTCTGTTACGTTTTTAATATTGAGTCCATTTTTTTCTAAACTCTCAAGAAGAGTTATCGAAATGTGCTGTAATTTTTCGGTTTCTAAAGAAAATAAACTTAAAAGTTTTGATTGTACACCATGACATTTGTTAAAATGTTTTCATACAAGAGAACAAGTCTTATATATTTCCTTTATTGTAGGCATCTGTTCCTATCGAAAATTGGTGGTCATTTTTTAAATCATTTAATATATTGTTTTTTGAAAATTTTGCTATTTTTTCCACTATTTTTGAAGCTTTGGTGCGGCCACAAGAATATTTTTGGGCAATTTCTGAATCCCGGAATAATAATGGAATTAACTTTCCCGCGCAATCACTTGAGAGATAACTATGTGCATGCTTAATGGTATGGTAGACAGAAGCTGTTTCTGCTGCCGTCACTTGTGCAGATTCTTCATCAAAAATGTTTTTTATTTTGTAAAAAACGAAGTAATAGTTTTAGAGGTAGAAGGTGCTGATACCGTTTTTCACTTTTTAAATGTTTTTTAATGTCATTTTTACCACCATGTGTTATTGAAAATTGAGATCGACATACTGTACATACTACCAATTTGTCAGTATGTCCTTCTTTTATGTATGGATATTTCGCCTTCCATATTTCTCTGAATTTAGAAGTCCTAAGTAAGAATATATTTATTTCTAATGCAGTAAATACTGTATACTTCCATTAGGTACTCACCTTTTGATTTTAACTAGGTATTTTTGCACGTTTTTGTCGATGCTGCTTTTCAAATTCATCTGTATCCGTTTCATATAAATCTGAATTATTATTTTCCATATTTCTAAAGCATGACGCTATAAGTAACAGAGTTAACAATTAAAAATTGGCGCCACAGTTCCTTTTTGTTTGTAACCCAAGATACTTGTCATATGTCACTAGGAAAGCTTCAATATTCAACCAACATATGATACCTACATTCTCAGCATGCGCGTTGGTTTGCAATCGTAGACTTCTAAAGCGTCATTTACACAGCGCTCTTGGAGTAAAACTAGTTCTTATTATGCTTGGGGAAAATATACACACATTCTTCTGTTTCGGCTCGGTTGGAAAAACGTGATTTTATGTGTCCCGCCTTGTGTCAAAACGGGACGCGGGACATTCATCTAAAAATCGGGACTGCCGCCCAAATCGGGACGTCTGGCAACCCTAGTTTTGCTCTTCTGTGAAAGAATAAGCATTTTGATGTGTGGTTCTTCTACTTTTGCTATTGGTATTTAAAAAGTCAAATAAGTTATTTACCTATGTTCCTTATAAAGTCCCTCGTTTCACTTGCCTTCACAGAAAGGTGTTTAAACCGAACATAAAGACTTATACTAGATGCCACAGATGCACCGAAAACTTGTGCAGCGTACTTTACCTTCATTTTTTGGAAACTAGTAAGCGATATGTGAGCAGGGGTCAATAATGGCGCACCACGAATTGTATAATTTTTGTCATGATCATAAAAATGCTTTATATGTTGCCAAGAAGTTAGGACCTTCAAAGTAAAGTGAACGACAAACATTTTTGAATCCTCCGACTTCTTGCATTTTTGTCAAATTGCGACACTTGCACATTCATAAATCTGGCTAAATGTATCAAAGAACAAAATTTATACGTGAGACGTTTGTAGTCTTCCAATGTTGCTTGTTCAAATAATTTATCAGAGGTATTTGCTTCTTCAATTCTTCGATTTTTTTGCTTTCAGTAATCAACTTCATTCCTTAATTTTTTTGTAAGGTGTTGTAAGTTCATAGAGTTCCTGCAGTCACAGTAACGCTTGTCTGGGACAATTCCTCCCTCTTACTTGGAGAATATAGAAGACTCTCAGAAGTTGCTGTTGGAAGTGTTTGTATTGCCAATATGTCCACTGGATTCTTTGGGCACGATTCATCTGATTCTGACATAAGATACTGTTGTTCTGGCATTTCTTAAACAAAAATAAAAAGCGTTTTACATAATTTAATTAGCATGTAAAATTAATATATTATATTCATAATTGTGATTCATGTAAGTATAATAAAGTAAGGACCTAGCCTAGTAGTTACCTTTGTCGCTTTCTCTTGATGATCCTTCTAAAGTTCGAAAAATTGTGGGAACGACAGTTTTTCGCAGTCTGCAGCGTTTCGTGTCCGATTGACTAATGCTTGCGAACATATCAGAGCTAAAATGTTCCCCACACAATCTATTCATAAATTATCTTAATTTATGAATTTGATTTACTTCATCGGATAAATCTTCCCTGTGGCAAGCAACCAACCATATCTTTGCTCTGAAATAATATATAATTTGTATATATTTTGTAAATTCAAAATGGCAGCTGCTACCTAATATTTGATTGGAGTAAAGCATTATTGAAAGTAACAAAAATTATAAATTTTTTACTAACAATAATAAAAATTACAATTATATACCGAACTCAATACTAAATTCATTGAATTGGGTTACAGAAGGATAATTCCAAATGTCGCTGCCATATTTTTTTTTTAAGTTGTTAATTTGTAATTTCCTGTCAATATTCTATTTTTTTTCTTATAAATAATGAAGCCAATAGCATTACAATCGATTAATAATAAAAAAAGTTAAGGATGGCGAAAATACGATCTTTAATAGCGGTAAATAGCGTTAATTTGCCTCTAGGGCAACATTTTTTATACTTGCCTGAAAACTTTGCTACCAGTAGACCAATTTATTTCATTCTAGTTTGAAAACGTAGGAAGATAAGCATTTTATTACTTTTTGTGTTGGTGGTCTTTGAATTTTTAAAAATTTTTTGATTGATTTTTCTATATCATTTGTTAGCAGGTACGCACGTGAAACAATTATTATGAAGGTATCTACAGTTTTGCTTTTTATAGAAAAATGTTTTTGCCTTTTTGCATGTGCTCGTAGGTCCAATAATAATTGTGCCCTCAATCCCACTTTACAAACTTTGCAAAACGCTTCACTGATGAATTAGAATCTCCTTCAATTAGCCAATTGTCGTAATCCGTCACCTTGTAAAGGTCAATTCACACATGCGGTACTGTGCGCCGACTGTGTCGTAACCGTGCACCGACTGTGTTGTGTTGTGCATATTCACACCAATCATGTTATTACGTGCCACAGTTGGTTAGTTTGTACCATGGATCCAAGAGAGGAGCACGTGGTTATAGCATGCGGAGCGTATCTAGTATTAACGGAAGAGGTGAAAAAAAGAAAGAGGAAGATTTGGATTAACCGTTTATGGAGAGCTAGGGAGGAAGAAGGAGAATTTCACACAGCATTTGCTCGACTCAAAGATGATCCAGAATAATTTGTTCGATACTTTCGCATGACTTTCTTGAAATTTGACAATCTGCTGAAACTTGTAAAACCAGACATACAAAAACAGAACACAAAGTGGAGAAGATCTATATCCAGCATTAACTTTGAGGTATGTTGTTCATTATTAATACACATGACAATTATTTAAACAATTAATATATTTTCAGTTACTTAGCATCAGGTACTTCCCAGTACCGTCTAGGAATGAGCTATAGAATTGCCCCTTCGACAGTACAATCAATTGTAGTTTCCACTTGTGATGCAATATGGAGAGTTCTGTCAAGAACAGAAATGCCTGAGCCAACAGAAGATGGATGGAAAAAAATAGCTGATGATTTCTGGGCAATGTGGCAGTTTCCCAACTGTATTGGTGCAGTTGACGGTAAGCACGTTCAAATCCAGGCTCCCAAAAATAGCGGATCTCTATTCTACAACTACAAAAAGACATTATCTCTCTGTTGTTCTCATGGCACTTGTAGACGCTAATTATAAATTCATTGTTGTTGATGTTGGAGGTTATGGCAAATCGAGTGATGGAGGTATATTTTCAAAATCAAATCTAGGAAAAGCAGTGGAAAAAAATAATCTTCATGTTTCGGGACCAAGACCATTACCTAATTCAGATGATATTGTGCCTTTCGTGATATTAGGAGATGAAGCTTTTCCTTTAAAAGAAAATCTATTAAGGCCTTATCCAGGAAGCACAGCACGAGATAATGAAAACCAGAAAATATTTAACTATAGACTGTCAAGGGCTCGACGTGTGGTTGAAAATGCATTTGGCATCCTGATTCAAAAATTCAGAATCTTGTATGGTAGACTTCAAGTGAATCCTGAAAACGCTGATAAAATTATTTTGGCCGCATGTGTCTTACATAATTACTTACGAAATGACAGATCTGAGAATACATCGGCCCTGCCTGTATATGAAGAGCAAAGCTCTACTTCACAGCAACTTCCACTAAGGGGACTCCGTCGGTTGGGTGGATATTCAAGTGAAGTGGCTATAGGCGTAAGAAATACATTCTGTAATTATTTAAACACTACAGGCGCGGTACCATGGCAGTTGGAGGTAGTAAGAAGAGGTATACCCTACCAAAATACAGAGTAATTTTGTATTATTTATATTTTTTATATATTTGTAGTTCATATCGAAATATTGCATATTGGGTTAATAAATATTAGAAATTTATTAGAAAACTGTTTTATTCTTAGAAAGCTACGTACGTCAACTCTACAAACATAATAAAAAACTTAAAATATTTTGGTTTCATAACGTAAATGGAACTCATGTTAAACAGATTAAAAAATAGAAGAAAAAAGAAAAATTTTTTACATTTTGTAATATCTATCTTCAGTTTGGTTGGAGGACCTCGGCAGTGACGGAGGATGGTGTTGGGACTCTGTGTAGCCGGTATCTAGAGAGGGTAGATTTTGTACCCAATGACGTCTTCCATCTGTGAAGTTTGGAGAATACCCATCTTCAATTCGATTAGAGGACCCCGGCAGTGGCTGAGAATGGTGTTGGGAATCTGTATAGCCGGCATCTGAAGGAGGAATATTTTGCACCCATTGCTGTCCCTCATCTGTGGAGTTCGGAGAAAACAATGGTGGGACATATTGCTTTTTTCTAAGCAGATCGATTTCTTTGCTGTTGACGAGGTTAAATATATCTCGTTTTATTTATCTATCTCCGGGAACTTTAGAATACTTTCGGTTATGTCTTCAAAGAAAGTCATTAGCTTTCTTTTTGGTGAAGGTATTGTGACGTGATCGTTAGAATCGGCGGATTGTGTTCTAGCTTGGATAAAATTTGTCAAAGCATCAGCCAAAGCGGGCTGAGTAGAGGAAGCACTTGCCTTTCGCTTTCTCGAAGATACTGTTGAGGCCACTGAAGCGGGAGAAGATGGTTGTAGATTATCCTCATTTGCCTTTCGCTTTCTCGAAGATACTGTTGAGGCCACTGAAGCGGGAGAAGATGGTTGTAGATTATCCTCATTTGCCTTTCGCTTTGTCGAAGATATTGTTGGGACCACTAAAGCGGGAGATGGAGAAGGTTGTGGGGTATCCTGATTGTCATCAACTTCATCATCTGCTTCAGTTTCCTCTGACGCATCCAAATTAGAACAGGTTCTGTAACAAAAAGATTTTTATTTATGTTTAAATTCTAAATACTAAATTTTATTTAAATCAGTCCCTGATGCAAAATAAAACCGCTGGAAATTGAATCAGTACTTCCACATCACTTTTTATTTAACTTTTTTAAAGGAACAGGTTACTCGGTTAAATAATGTTATATCAAAAACTAATGGTAATATTGGGTTCTACCGCTACTGACAATTTTTATTTTTACAGAAGTTCATAACTTCACATAAAGAATACATATACAAATTTGCAAACGGTTAGTAGTCATTTTTTTTTAGCAGCAGGGACTGGGGACTAATAGCCGTATGGGCGCGAGAATATAAAACAAAAATAATAACAAAATGTTTATGTCTGTGAGTTTGTGTGTGTGTGTGTTTGCATAGCACAATATGTTAACAAAGGAAAACTTATAAATTATAATGTAAATAACGTTAATTTAATGCTTTTTAATGTGACACGCCATGTACCAATTTCCGATTGTTTCAACGACAAGAAAACTTTGCAACTTTTAAATGTTACGTAAAATTTAGATACTTACTGTCGCTCTTACATGTGTCCAGAGACAATAGATAACTACATGTGTCTTCTAAGAAATTCCATCTGGTCTTCAAACCTCCATTTTTTCATGTTTTTTGCAGCTTGACCACTCACTGTTTTACGCCGGTTCAGAGCTCTTCTGTAGTAAGAGCGCAGCAAAGCCCATTTATTTTTACATTCTTCGGGTGTTGAATTCAATTTATTTGCGTTGTCTTTCGATATATTATCTTTAACTAGATTATTATCATAATCTTTATTTTGTAAATCGTATAAACATTCATGTTCTTGCACATAAATTACACAGGCCAACAAGGAAAAAATTCCAGAGATCAGACACTACGTTTCCGAAGGGAATTGGCACGCTGAATCCGAATCTGGCCTCAGAATTGATCCATCACCCTAGGTTTCCGAGATATTCTAACCTAAAAGAGCAAAAAACACGTATTTTTGCTATTTTCAAGGTTATGTATCTTGGCCAAAAATTTTTTTCTCAAAACTGAAAATATCATTGGAAACTACTATCTTNGGCTGGTGACCAACAGTCAAAAATTGTTTATTGTTTCGACGTTTTCAGTTTCCTGGACTGATAGTATACACATTGCTGCCATAAATTTATTCAAGTTTTGACTTCAAGTTCTCACTAGAGCGGTTATGCACGTACCGTGCTCCTACTGTGTCGGACCGTAACCTTGAGAAATCGCTTTCAGAGCGGTCGGAAGCAACACAGTCAGAGCACAGTCTGTGCCTAGACCTACATGTGTGAATTAAACAGTGCAATTCAATACATTTTCAATGGAAACTTCAGGTGATAGATTTAGTTCAAATCGACACAGTCGGTGCACAGTGGGTGCCCAGTACCGTATGTGTGAATTGACCTTTATCGATCCCCCACACCGGCGCGAAACTTTCGCTATGCGAATGTTTCGCAGCGTCAGTTTCACATGCGGCGCAGCAGCGAAATTTCTTGTTCACACACGCGATTTTTTCGTGATTTCTAAAATTTCCAATTGGTTTCAGAAAGAAAAGAAAAAAAAGTGGATTCATGAAATTAATAAATTTCGCGAAAGTCATGGGGAATATCATGCTTTAATGCCACAATTGCGTGAAGATGATAAGCGATTTTACATTTATTTTAGAGTGACGACTAAATGTTTTGACGAGATATTAAATTTTATTAAAGAAGACATACGCAAAAGCGACACCAACTACCGTGAAGCTATAACTCCGGAGGAACGCTTATGCATTACTTTATGGTAAGAAATTATATAAAGAACTTTATTTAGCATTATTTATTTTATGACTCATTCTTTTACACTCTCATTTGGATTGTAATTAGCGACATAAGAAGTAAGTGATGAAGAGCCGATGTTATTCTGGCTTGTCAGGTAGTTTTTCTCCTTTATGATAGGGGAGTCCGGAAAACATGGCGGATTGTATGTAAACTGCGAGTGTTGATGGGGTGTCCTAGGTTGGAGGGATAAAATTTGATATGTATTAGCACCAGATCTGGACAAATGATAATCAGTGATTCCAGCAGTACCGTGATATTGGGAGTATGTAGAATCTTGAGTCTCTGAATACGAGGGTGACATCAAGGGTGGTGTGCAACCAATACTATTACTAGTACCTGAGGAACATCTAGCACTGGGATGGGAAACTAGGGAGCCAGTCCCTTCTTGTTGGTGCTCTAATTCCAGCTGTGACATTACCTCTGCAAGTTTTAACTTTGCAAACTTGGCGAAGACATTTTTACTGTTTTTGCATATCCCAAAAATATTAAGTCTATTGCATCTATATTATTGTCATTATAATATGATTTTTTTACTTTCAGATATTTTATTACTGCCGCAGTGGGAGACTCAGGTTCTTCATTTTTCTTTGTACGTTTATTGGACTTACTCTTACGAATATCCATCGACGATGAGGTCAGAATTTGTGAAGAAGTTGGAACTTCAACTGGTACTCTACAAGGGTTGTCTTCAATATCTGATAAATGATCATCTAGCTGAGTATTACACGACGATTGCTGAGAGATTGTATCTCTGTCGGTAGTAATAAATTCACTACCTGTATTTTCTTCTCTTATATCTGTAATATTTGATTCAGTTTTTGCGAAAGTCATAAAGGGGCGAAAAGTTTCCATTTGTCTGGCCCATTGCCATTTGCTAAGTTTTTGTTGTGCCTGACGAGTTGTAATTTTCAAAGATCTTAAGTACTTCGCATAACTGTCCCTTAAATTCTTCCATTTCCTTTTTAGTTCGTCCCCTATAAGGAAAATAAACGCATGTGTGAAATTTTCCATAACAATGTAATTTTTAATTAAGTATGCAACATTTCATGCTATTCGCAATCTAGAGGTTTTGGAATATAGTTAACGAAACCCTATTTATTAAATCAAATATTAAAACACACATATTTGCACCTTTCTTGAAGGTGATTTAACAGTTAGTAGTTGTAACAAATTGCAAACAGAATCGAAACATCAGTATCTTTAATGAAAAAAAAAAAAATGGATTCAATTTGTTGTAAATCTACTAAATAGAGAGTAGTAATAATATAGCTACAGTAATATAAATTTACCCTTATTCTTATGTTAAAATGTTCATTATAATTTTTAACTTTTGTTTCAGGTTTTTGGCAACTGGTGATAGTTATTATACGATTGGCCATAGTTACAGGGTTGGATTTTCAACTGTAGGTAAAATAGTACAAATGTGGAAAAAATCTGCAAAAAAATTTGAAGAATTGTGGAAGTTCCCGAACTGCATTGGAAGTTTGGATGGAAAACATGTCACGATAAAATGTCCAAATAAAAGTGGATCTAATTATTTGTTGACGCTGATTATAAATTTATGTGTGTAGACATAGGCGGATACGGAAAAACCAGTGATGGGGGAATTTTTGAAACTTCCAATATGGGAAGCAGATTTGAACAAGGGCTCATGAATGTTCCAAACGCCAAGCCACTTCATGAACAAAATGTTCCCTGCCCCTATGTGCTAATTGGGGACGAGGGATTTGCTTTGAAGCCTTATTTGATGAGACCTTACCCATATCGACAGTTACGCGAAGATATTCGTAAAGAAAATTATAATACAAGGTTATGCAAAGCACGTAGAGTTTTCAACAACTCTTCGTTCATTTCGGCTTCATTTTGGCCCAAAAATGGAGAATATTTAATCGACCAATTGAGTTGTCTGCAGAAACTACAATTTTAATAGTGAAAACAGCTTGCATATTACATAATTTTTTAATAATAGAAAATTGTGATACATATTTTCAATATTTGGTGCCACCAGAACCATCTGTAAATGCTTTTGAAGACTTTAATCGGGAACCTAGACGAGCAACATCTTTCGCATTTGAAACACGTGAAAATTTCGTGACTTATTTTAATAGCTAATATTAACATGTGCGTTAAAATGTTAGTGTTAAAATATTTTATATATTGCATACATAAGTAATACCTACTTTGATATCGATGTTCAGCTATCACAAATTGTAATATTTAAACAAAATTAAAACAAAAATAAAACAATTTAAAAAAAACATACCATTGTCTCCTAATTCTGCCACTATCTCCTTCCAAACTTTATCCTCTTTCCTAATGTTTTTATAATCTTGGCCAAGTCGTACAATACCGGATAACGTTTAACGATTTCTATCAGTTTCTCTGTTAACGCCATATTTGTACTCGCGAAACTAGAGCGGTAGCGGAAAAAATCGCACATGCAGCGTTCCTGACAAAAAACGCTGTACTGCCGCGACTATAGCGATAGTCGCGCTTGTTGGTGTGAACATTTGTCGCTGTGTTTATGATTTCGCCGCGGTACCGCATGGGTCGCGGCAGCGGAAGTTTCGCGCCGGTGGTGTGGGGAATCCTTTATCCAAGTAAGGGCAATTTTCCAGTTATCTAGTTGTAGTATTGTCTAGTTTCTTCATCTGCTGTATATAATTTGTCCATCAAATTAAACATACTATTTCTTCGAATCTTGGGTATGATATTGCAGGTGATTTCATTTGATTTAGACTTGTTTCAGTTTTAGTTTTGCCTAAACATTTTGTATAATCTATAGCATTAGGGTCCCACGGACACAAACCAGTAATTATTATTATGAAACCATTCGTTATAATTTCAGGCCTCATATATGTATCAATCATAATTTTTAAAACGGGGGCAAATTTTTCTCGTGTTAAGGCCTCCAAATTATGTTGCCTTCTCCAATTTAAGACACCTTTTTTCCAAAAAGATTTCAGAGGTTTAAACGCTGATACGTCAGCTGGCTGTAAAATTCGTGTAGAATTTCCATAAAGGCAAATTAAAATAATGAGCTGAGAGCAGAGGTGGCTCAACTGATATGACGTATGTGTACTATGANCTTTTTAAATCCTTTTGTTTTGCATTTTTATCTTGAAGTGACCGATCCTACCACATTGTAGGCAAGTTTTGTTGCGGGAAGGGCAGTTGACATCTCTAGCGGAATCCACAGCGGAAACATTCCATCCTATTCAATCCCGAGGGTCCTGGTCTAGAATACCTATTTGTGATAGGATTCTCTTTGATTTTGTTTATGTCTACTGAATTATTGCCAGGTTTGAAATAATTATATTTATCCATTTGCGATTGTACGGTTTCTAATGATTTTGCTACTGTAGTTATATCAGTTACAGTTTTAGAATCGTCCATTTCCAAAATTCTGCGCCTTAATTTCGCAGAATTACATTTTTCAACAATCTGATCTATAGTGTGTTCTTCGATGTTAACAAATTGGCATTTAGTTGCTTGTCGTCTTAGTTTGAGCAAAAATTTGTCAAACTTCCCATTAGGATCTTATTGAATTGAGCGGAGATGTGTCACTCATAAATACGGCTTTGTTTTGGAGCAAAATAATCATTTAATTGTTGGATAATCTTGTCGTACACGTTTATTTTATCCTCTTCAGTTTCGGCATCTATTTCAGGTAAACTGTCCCACGGACACAAACCAGTAATTATTATTATGAAACCATTCGTTATAATTTCAGGCCTCATATATGTATCAATTATAATTTTTAAAACGGGGACAAATTTTTCTCGTGTTAAGGCCTCCAAATTGTGTTGCCTTCTCCAATTTAAGACACCTTTTTTCCAAAAAGATTTCAGAGGTTTAAACGCTGATACGTCAGCTAGCTGTAAAATTCGTGTAGAATTTCCATAAAGGCAAATTAAAATAATGAGCTGAGAGCAGAGGTGGCTCAACTGATATGACGTATGTGTACTATGACCGTCCACAAACAAGATAACAGGAAATGTTGTACCCTTTTTTACGAGGTACGAGTGAAAAACATTTGCTATATACTCGAAAAATAGCTCGGTTTTCATCCATCCATATGAACTAGCTCCAATTCCCCACGTGTCAGGAACTGAAGAGGCAATTGTAGCAGGTAGACAATGTAAATAAAACAGTTAAGTTGGACTTTGCTGGTGCATTGTCCACTTCATACACATTTCTAGCTCCTTTAGGTGCTAAAACTATCTTTATTTTTTGGACATAGCAAAAAACATGTCTCGACCTAGTTAAAAACTCTCTCAGGGCACTTAAGTATCTCAAAATATTGTTCCTCCTTCAAGTAGGTATGTTTTAATGTCTAAAAACCATTTGCGAATATCTGCTTCACTAACCCTAGCACTGGCAGCAGTCACCCCTTTCACAAAGTAAAGGGTGTCGTTTTAAAAATGATTTATACCATCCATCACCCGGCATATTGTCTTTGAATGGGTTGTCTCGGGGTTTTTCATCTAAAAATGATTTAACGCTAACTTGTAAATCTTCTTTCCTTCGAGGGAAGCCTTTTTGTTACTCTGAAAGACCCATTCAACTAATGTCTGTTCTTCTGTCTGTGAGAAAATTGGACTTGGCCCGAAGGTAGTCTTAGAAAACTTATTACTTAATCGAAATTGCAAGTTGTAGAGAGGTATACTTTTTTGAGGCCGCTTTTTTTGTTAACCCATTATTTAATATATCTTCTAAAGGTCTTGTAATTGTTTCTTCATCATATTTTTTGGTATATCTAGACCCTTTAGCAATTTTTGGCATGATGATCACATCTACAATTTTTCAAGTTTAGTCATATCACCTAATTTATACAGTTATTGACTTTAGTGTCAACCACTGTCTACGTAAAAGTTGACAAAAGAATTCAAGAAAATAGGTATATCACAATAACTTAAAATGTATGCCTATTGCATTGATTTTATCAAAAAAATATTTTTAGTCAATACTACAGTAATGGGCACCCTTGTACCAATAATTAAAAAATGTTATATTTTCATATAGTGATTGGCGCCATAAATATTATGCATAAAGTAACTATGCAACGGTTAATTAACCTCAAATTATTATTTATAAATATTAAAATAATTGATACCTACTAATTATATTTTTCTGTTGCCGTTAATACACAAGAATGACTTATCGAACAATGAGGTGGATCCTTACAAGTTTTGTAAAAACTTCCCGTTAGCAAGGCACAGACCAATTTCNCTTAATAATATAAATATCTAGCTCAGTTTCTTACTCAGGGTGTGTTTCACTTTGTTACTTATTTTGATATTATTATGAAATGAAAAATATAGCTTTTAATACGAATTTACAAATATATTACACATATAAAACTCTTTTTTTTTTACAATTGACAAATTTTAATTACTTATATCTAATTTAATTTAGAGGTGAAATTTATATAGTCGACTTTTTATTTTGATTAGGGTTTACGAATTCGTATGATTATTGATTGGTATTATTAAACATTCTAAATCATGAAATTGTTTAAATTGAATTTGTTTTTTTTTTAAATTGGCCAATATTTGTGTAGCTACAATCAACTCACTTTGACACGATGATGCAAAGTTGGTCCTATATCCGTCTTCTAGTTGGGGTTCTGGACCGTCGTGGAATCTGCTCGGCTTATATACACCTAGTTTCCTACAATGTGTTGGTTTTTTCCACTGGTAGGTTATCGGAGCACTTTTTCGTAGCACTTCATAAACGCCTTGTTGAAAATATATTTCTTACACTTTTTGTAACAATGATATCTAATTCTCATCACATAAACTTAAGTGAATATTTGTACAATTGAGAATTTTGAACTGATGGAAGTTTTCTTAACCTCTGACGGTTGTCAAACTTCTGTAACCTCACTTATGCCAGGTAACAACTTATTTACTTATTTACTTTTTTGAACTTTCATTTGTTTTTTTTCAGGAGAATGAATGACGTGAACTGTTCGATGGATTATGGAAGACTGGCTACCTAGAAGCCGTACACTAGTTTTTATAAATGAAAAACAAAACACTAGGTTGTCATGGAGATATAAATTTGGAATTTCATGAAATTTTTACCTCAAAATAGT
>NW_019417433.1:51876-79097 GCF_000390285.2 Anoplophora glabripennis | reverse complement strand
TTGTTATTGTTATTGTTATTGTTATTGTTATTGTTATTTTTATTTTTATTATTATTATCGTTACTGTTATTGTTATTGTTATTATTGTTATTATTATTATTGTTATTGTTATTATTGTTATTGTTATTTTTATTGTTATTTATATTGTTATTGTTATTTATATTGTTATTGTTATTGTTATTGTTATTGTCATTGTCATTGTCATTGTCAATGTCATTGTCAATGTTATTGTTATTGTCATTGTCATTTTCATTGTCATTGTTATTGTTATTGTCATTGTTATTGTCACTGTTATTGTTATTGCTATTGTCATTGTCATTGTTATTGTTATTGTCATTGTCATTGTTATTGTTATTGTTATTGTTATTGTTATTGTTATTGTTATTGTTATTGTTATTGTTAATTATTATAACCTCTTCAGTTTTACTTGGAAGTGTGTATGTCCAATTTGAGTGAGGTGATATTTAGTGAGACATTAAATGAGTCGAGTGTTATTTATAATTAGCAAAGGATCCTAATTTATGCCTTTTGGTTGTCGGTTGTTTTGTATTTATATTTGGGTAGTTAGAGCAACGATCGTGGGTTTTTATGCCATGCTCTTTCCCCACAGGAGCTCTAGGTGAGCCTGGCACTCTCATTTTACGTTAAATGTTTGTTAATGTTTTTGTTGTCCATTCTATTTGTCACATGTTTGATAATGAAACTCGATAATATGGGCCTACTGAAGATACAAAAAATTTAAATAAAATTTAGGACACGCAATTTTAAAGGGGATGAGGTAAACTCGATTTTCAATAGAAAGTTTTATGTTTGGGTTTTGACAGAAACGACTAATGACTTCATTAATTATATTTTTTCCAGAAACATATTCAAATTTTGTTCCTGTTAAAATGCTCCCTTTTTTTCTAATAAACTTTTATAAGAGAAATTTTTCTGTATTACTTCCCGATTAAAAGTTATAAGCAATATCGTCCTACAGTCGCAAAAGAAATACCACCTAAAAATCACATTAGCAGTGGAAGGATCAAGTAGTCGCTGGAAAATAATTGAATGTTCGTTGTTTAAAGTGCATAAATGTCATTAAGAATAAATAAAAGGATTAAAGGATAATTCTTTAATACGGTTAAAACAAAATGTGATGATAACAATAACTAAACTTAAAAAATGAGGTAAACGTTTTCATACTACTCGTACATACATATTACAATCTATTCTCTATATGACCTCCTCTCATTTTAAGACAAATATCCAATCTTCGCCTGACTTCTTTGTGGGCTACGTTTATTAACATTTCGCCGTTTAACTCATTACAAGCGTTTGCGATTTTTTCTTTCAAATGATTAATATCTCGCGAAGATATTTTGTAAGCGTTATTTTTTAAAGCCCCTCATAAAAAAAATCGAGGGGTGTTAGATCTGGTGACTTTCCGGGCAACTGAATAGGTCCATTAAGCCCAATCCATTTTTCTGGGAAAGTGTTATCTAAATATTGCTGCACAATCCTAGCCTTGTGGGATGGAACCCCCTCGTGCTGAAACCATAGGTTTCTCCTTAGCTGCAAAGGCACATTTTTCAGAAGTGCAGGAAGTTCTTCTTGTAGGAAATTTAGGTAACTCACGCTGTTCAATTATGTTCATAAAAATAAAGCCCAATTAAATGCTTACCGATGATGCCGCACTATGCATTTACTCCAAAATGGCCTTGGTTTTGGACTGGATTTACAATGTGGGGATTTTCAGTGGACCAGTAGTGTTCGTTGCGCTTGTTTGGCAAACCATTACTGACAAACCGACTTTCGTCCGTCCAAAGAACGTGCCGAAAAAGATTCTGATCAACTGTTTCTACATTTACTACAATTTGAGCTATAAAATTAAGTCTGTTTTCAATGTGACGCTCAGACAAATACTCCAAATTGTGAAGTTTGTAGTCATGATACCAATTGGTCTTCAAAATTCGTTGAACGGCTTATTTATCCAAATTCAATTCCCGGCTAGCCTGTCGTATAGAATTTCGTGGATTTTGTTCGAAATACTGTAACAGTCTAGTTGTATTAACATTGTTTCTTCGGTCAATTACCTATTTGATTTTTTCGAACAGAAAATGCATCTTCATTTCGTCAGAAGGTCGCCTCCAATCTTGTAAAGGTTCTATGATCAGAAATGAGGCGATCTGGATACCTTCACTACATATTATAAAACAAAGTCCTCCGCCGCGTCTGTCTGTCAGTCTGTCTGTACGCGAAAAACTGCTGCACCGATTTTCATGCTGTTTTCATCAATGGATAGAGTGGTTCTCGAGGAAGGTTTTAGTATATAATTTGTTAAGTTTTTGTATACATTAACGATATTTGTTGGAGGTGTCGGAAAAAAATAAGTCGTCTGGGAGCTTTCAACGAAAACGCTGCCTAAACCCTTTGAGATATAACAAAATAATGTATGGTGGAATTGTGTATCTTATATAGGTCTACAGAAAAGTCCGCGATGGCATATGTCTATCTCTTAAGAATAACATACTATATCCATTTTAATACTTTAAAAAATGGGCAATTATAAAGCGGTAATTGGAAAGCTATTTACACAAATACGGTATTAATCCTCATCATTTTAAATACGTTAGTTGGCTTGAGCATATCATGAAGATTATTTTTTCCCTTTACACCATGCAAATTAAATGAATACCTTAGGAGATATGGCAAAATTAAAATAATGCGCAACGAAATTAATTTCGTGTCGCCGTGATTCGACACGCGGGCGCCCCGTGACCCCGCGCCTCGCGTCCGATCCGGGGGGTCCGAAAGTTTATGTAGTGTATCAATGTATGGTGGAATTGTGTATCTTATATATGCCTACAGAAAAGTCCGCGATGGAATATGTCTATATGTTAAAGATAACATACTACCTATATCCATTTTAATACTTTAAAAAATTGGCAATTATAAAGTGGTAATGTAAAAGCTATTTACACAAATACGGTATTAATCCTTATCATTTTAAATAAGTTAGAGGCTTTAAGCATTTCATGCACTCTTTACACTTTACTCTTTTACACCATATAATTTAAATGAATATCTTAGGATATCTTAGCGAATGGAGGCGACGACTGGCGACTGTGTTTTCTTTCTGGGTGTTGTTGGAAAGTTATAATTGCGTTCGATATTTTAAGGTCACATTTTTGTTTTGTATTTGTTGTCTTTAGGTAGTCGGTACATACATAGATACTTGCAAACATACTTTTATTTCATTGAGTTTTAATAATTTGTTTGTTTTTTTCTTATTGTGAATCATTTAAAACTTCATAGTCGCATTATAGTTTCGTGTTTGTTTTCTTTAGGTAGTTAGATACCTAACTACTTACTTATTAATTAAAATTGATAGTCCTGAACATAGATACTTTAATTTAATTCGTTTTGTTTTCACATTGTTGGTAGTTACCTATATTGTTTTAAATTTAAAGGTTTTGCATTTTTAGTTTTGAGTTCGTTTGTTGTGTTTAGGTATATAGATATATCGTGAATTATTTTAAATTAATATTAGGGTCACATTAGATGAAAGATGATTGATTTTTTGTTTGTTACGATTTAACTCAAAAACTACTCAACCAATTTTATCGAAAGCTACATCTCCTCGGAGTAACATAGGCTATTTTATATTTGCCCGTACTACTACGGTACAACGACTACTTGATCCTTCCTAAGCTAATGTAATTTTTAGGTGGTATTTCTTTTATGACTCTTTAAGGCGATATTGCTTATAACTTTTAAACGGGAAGTAATACAGAAAAATTTCTCTAATAAAAATTTATTAGAAAAAAGAGAGCTTTTTAAAAGGAAAAAAATGGGTATTTTTCTGGAAAAAAATATAATTGATGACGCCATTAGTCGATTGAAAATGGAGCTTACCTCATCCCATTTAACACCACGTGTCCCAAATTTAATTTAATTATTTTTTTTGTATCCTCACAGTAGGCCCATACTCTCGAGTTTGACATCCTGGCATGATTTCAAGAGGTTTCTATATTTATTTCATCTTGCCCATATGCAAATTTATATTCATTTGTAATTTTTTAATAAAAATGATTACCTTCTTTTGTGAACTTTGTCAAAAATATCAAGATATAAAGGTTATTATTATTTTATAGGGTGTCCCAAATGTAAGGCAGGATTTGAGTTGTGCGCCGAAGAGTTGGCAGCATTGTGCAGGGTCACATGTTGTAGTAAACACGTTGCGGTTAGACAAAATGGAGCGCTATATGACAGATGAGCGAGTGAAGACTGTGCAAAATTCATTACGATTACGAGGAATAGAAAGAATGCCCCGAATGAAACAACTGTGAAAAGATTACTTGCCAAATTTGAACAAAAGGTTCAATTGCAGACAATAAAATAACATACCTGTCTCGTACTGGCCGGTTAGCCAACAATATTGCTACGATGAGTGATAATGTACCGGAAATTCTCGTAATCTCAGTGCGACGTCGGTCACTGCAATTAAACATTTCGAAAAACACAATGAAGCGGATTTTAACAAAAGATCTGCATCTGCATCTATTCAAGATTCAGCTAACCCATGAATTAAAACCATACGACCATTTGATGTACTGGACATCCACTGATTGGATGGAGAATCTGCAAGGGGACGATGATTTTGCTAAGAAAATCATCTTTAGCAACGAGGCTCATTTCCGTCTTGATGCGTATGTGAATGAATGAATGAACAAGCAAAAATTTGGGGCAGAGACAATCCTCGGGTCACTCAAGAACGACCACTGTATACCAAGTAGTGTGGTGTGGTTTTTATGCTGATGGGGTGATTGGTCCTTCCCTTTTTGAAAATCGCTAGATGCTATTGAACTTTTTGTGGCCTCATAGGGATGGAATAGATCACGTGAAACTATGCACTTGTTATGGCAGAAATTTAATGGGTAACTCATCTCACGTAACAGTGTAGCAACTTGGCCACCAAGATCATGCGATCTTAAGCCATGCGACTTTTTCCTGTGGGATTCGTATGGTCCAAAATTTATTTTGCTGCTCAAATGAATAACTGAATTAAAGGCAGAAATTCGGAGTTATTAACGAAATTCAGCTACAGATATGCGAAACCATGATATAGAATTTTCTTAAAAGAAGTAGGGTATGCCAAATAAGTCGCAGAGGACGTATGTCCTATATACCCTTTCATATTTAATGGCAATGTGTACCCTTTAAAAATATGGAAAACCTTTTCCAACTTTTTAATTAATATAATCTTTTTCCTCATACATAATCCTGCATTTCTTTTGGGACACCCTTTATTATTAGGCATATTCCTTTAATTTTCATGCCTAAAAATTTCACAAATTAAAAAAATTATTGAATTAGGTGGGTTCAAGGATAGAATACTTACTTACTTAATTGTCACTTGAATGCCGAAAAAATAACTTTTACAATAATAATTCGATCAATCAAACACATACTACGTGTCAACTTACGTCTATATGCAATTTAATACAGAGGTCGTCTGTAATTACAACGCTTGGCCGGTAATTGGATTCATGCACATACTTTCAGGTCATGATTTACGATCACAGATGTCCGTCCATACTTTATTCTATTTTTCTCCAAAGTTACCTCATCCTTTGAATCAGTGGCATATTCATATCGATGATGTACTGCCACGAATCTGGAATAGCGAGGAATTTTCAAAACCCGTAGCGAATTTCATTAGCGATTATTATAAACTTAACTTTTATAAGTATTAAGGTTAAGCGAATTACAGTCTGTTTGTTATAGAGTAATGTAAACATTCTTCAATTTGTACCTACTCATCGTCGATAAATAACCCCATATTAGGCTTTGGAACGGATTTAGGACTTATTAAACTCGGCCTTCATTACGACAAAGGTCACGGGTGCTATTAAAAAATGATTTTAAGATTAATTGATGCATATGCGAAGTGTGTGAGTGTGACTTTTTACCGAAGAGGTTAATTTCGTGAATCGACATTTGGGGGTCATTTGTGATATGCAATTCTGTTCTCTACTTGGTACATCAAATACTGTCACATAAACCAATATAATAATTTTAATTACTTGGAGAAACTTGTGAAGGGTGTCCCATATTTCACGCGAGAAGTAATTTTAATAGAAAACACAGGTTTTTAATTGAAAATTGTAAATATTTTTTTATTGATTCATAAACTAAATAGTAAAGGGTTATGTATATACATAATAGCATATTGGGTAAATGGCCTCCACGGCTTTGTTGGCACATACGCACTCTTCTGTAGAAATATTCCATGACCGTTTTGCATAAATGCGGCTAAATTTCGTTGATGCTTCAAGGCATGGGTGGTCGTGACTTGTCATAGACATTAAAAAATCCCGAAAGTAAAAAAGTCCAACGGTATTAAATCGCATCATCTGGGCGGCCAATTCTGATCACCAAAACGGGAAATTACACGACCAGGAAATGACTCATGCAGTAATTGAGTTATGAAGATACGGGTGTGTTACTTAGAAGATCTGGACAGTTTTGGGAGTGATTTGTAATCATTTTAATAGGTATTTCAACGTTTGTTAATTGTTTATATTAGAATCTCAGCTTGTAATTATAGTTCTACAATAAAATTTCTGAAAATTTAATGTTATATCAACTCAGACAGAGTATATAACAATATAATTCATTCATTATTATAAAACTCATAATTAGTACTAAATGTTCTATAAACGAGTATGGAACACTTTAATAACTGGTATAGCTATAGATAGTAAAGAGTATAAACAACGTTATATACTAGTTATACAATAATTTAATAAATAATATGGTAGGTAATATGGTTTATAGTCAATATACAACTGTGTTAGTATATTAATTAATACATAATGGCATTTATAATCCTAATAAAGAATAATTAACCTAATAATAAGCGCATTTTTTTAATGTAGGCAACTGTTAGAATAAAATCTCCTCTTTCAAAAACACCTGCATATCTCATTTTATCCAGAAGAAGTCATTTTCGAATTATTATTCTTCTAAACTAAAATAAGCGTACTAGATAGCTGAATTTTCTTTACAAAAAAATATTAATATACGAACCCTTTGCAAGAAATACATTTTTAAATACAGTATGAGATATTTGACCCCTTTAGTTGTTGATGACTCTGTATATAAACTAATGCAATTTTTTTTCAGAGAAGAAAACGGGTAGTTTTGAAAAAACTGTTTTTAAGTGATTACAGACTGCACAAAAATTAATTAGAAATTTGTCTCAAAAACCGGTATGAATCGGGGTCGAAATCTGGTTTGGGTCAACAACTTTAATTTTAATTTAATTAAAAGTTGATGAACAGAAGCATAGGACGGAAAAGCCGAATCGTACTGGAAACAATTGGATTTTGTTTTCTTCAATGTTTCCAAAAAAAAACCATAAAAAAACTTTTTTTCATCTATTTGAACGTTATTTGCGGTAAAAATGTGAGAAAACGTCAAAACAATTTTTTTTTTCCATTTTAATCATGATTATGAAGTGTTTAAGCTCAAAAATCGTGACCCTTTATTTTTTTTTGACTGAAACGGTTTTCTAGATCGAGATGAAAGTTCACAGGGTTCTTCTGGGTATGTCGAACTATAAAAGTCATGCTTGAAGTCATTTCGTGAATATTTTCAATCATAAACTACCCTTTTTCTCTTGATTTTTAAAATTCGTGTTACAGACGAAAAAAAAAATCGGAAAAGTCGCGGAAGCATGTTATAAGTTTATTCCAGTTTTCGCAACTACCCTTCAATTCTCTGTACAACCATTCGTCGCCGACATATCGATGATTGAAGACAAAAGGATCCCTTTTCATTAAAAGTCCGATATTTCGATGAAAAATGGTCGTATCCAAATTAAAAAAAAAAGGAAATTGAAGCTGAATAAACAAGCTATCTGCTTAGCTGAAAATAATTTTTCCAAGTCCGTGGACTCAGAAAAAAATTTTTTTGTCGCTCTATTTCTTAGAATTGCATAAAAACTAGAATTTTAGAGCTCCAAAATGCTCTTTTTTAATTCCCAATACGACCATTTTTCACCTAAATACATTCTGTCAAAAATCACAGAAAAATTTCGGAAATTCTTTTGACTCTTTAATTTTTTGTATGTAACAATTGGACAATATCTTGAAAAACATCAGAAAAAAAATCATTCCTTAAACATATTTGTGTCTTATTTACCAATATTATTTGGAGTTCATTTAAAAACCTTGATTTTTAATATCTAGTTAATGTATAGTTATTAGACATTGGCATGTAAACATAGAAATAATTACAGTTAAGTACCTAAACCTGAAAAAAATGGTAATAAAATCAATTACAAGCAATTAAAAAACAGCGCCTCGGGATCGTTTTAATAAGTACTCCTCTAATTTTAACAATTCCGTCATTTTACCGGATAATCGTTATTAGTCGCTCTGCCTATTCTCACTATCAAGTGATCTAGTGTCATAATTTAATAATAATGAATGATATACAATAAAATCGAAATGTTACTATGGAAATCGTTAATGGTGACTACGACCTTCATTTTTTATATTTTCTTTCATGTTGACATGTTAATAACTTTATCTTGGTAATGATTTTAATGTACTTAATGCTATGTATTACTCCATCAATTATAATTATAGCACTATCACCTACTTAATCAGCATTGATTGAGATTTCTACACATAAGTTATCTGTGAATAAAAAAAAATTCTTAACAAATATCTATTTCAGGTGATGTTGTCTGTTTATTTTTTGAATCACCATGAGATAATTTGATTTTCCATTATTTACTAAAACAAACAAACAAATAAATATATAGTTACTTATTTAAAAGACAAAGTTACACACTCTATTTTTAGTTAACGTCTTTATCCTTCAATGTTTAAATTTAAAAATGAGTTACCAAATACTCTTGAAAACCGTATAAAGCGTGAACTAATCTTAGACTTCTTTAATGTGAGGACTAATTAAATAAACAATGGTCATTGGCCACTTCTTGAGAACATTAAATTAAAAACAAAATATGGTGTAAGTAAAACAATAAGTAAAATAGGTCTAAAAATAATGTCTATATGTAAAAGTTAGACAAAGTTCAATATGGTTATTATTTCTCATATTCTTCAATACCTTCAATAACAAAAGAAGTCAAACATCTTCAAAACATTTTGTATCCCTGGGAAACTACAATCTGGATGTTTGAGTGTAAAGATTAGGCAAAGTTCAATAAGGTTTATTATTCATGTTTACTATACCAAGAGATTTATATAATTTACACAAAGTCTTATTATTATTTTACTTACCTCAGTATTTATTTATATTTAGGTATATTATATTTAGATATTTAAAAGACTACTGTACTGTACTATATTATTTCGCCACAAATGAATCTAAACATACCTACTGAACAACTAGCACAATTCGCTACACATGTGCGGTAACACCACACCTTGTGATCACTTGATTAATTTGATTGGTTGAGCCAAATCAGGTCATGAAAATTTGCACTTTGACATTTACATCAAATGCACTAAAAATACATAGAAATGTGCTAAAAACACATAATGTACTAAACACACATAATGTACTAAAATGTACACATAACACACACACAAATGATTCAAATATGTAAAAAACCTATGTGAATTCCTACAATTTTTGTCAGTATAGGATACCCACTGATTTAAAAACATTTATTATATAGTGAAATTCTTTGAAATTCATAATTTTTGCATTTAGAATTAAAACCTCACTCTCGAAAACACGAAAATTGTTGTTTAATGCAGAAAACTTTTAATCATCCTGTATACATAATCGCTGTCGTTAATAATCCTCCCGCAAATCGTTATACTCACTTAGCGGTTCGATGATGAGTCCGTCTGTTGCTCAATTTTGGTCGAAGTCGTGCTGCGATATTAAATATTTATTATATTTTCGGTATATCGACGCCGAGATAATTTTAACGTTAATTACTAGGTACCGTTGTTATTCCCGCGTGTGTAAATTAATTATACATCTTTATAGTCAGCGATTAGATGGGTTGCCAATAGTTTTAATTTCATATAGTGGACGACAAAAGCAATGCTCCTATATAATTATTTTATTTGTATAGTGTCACCTGTACAGGGTGTTTTACCAGCTCTATGACAAACTTTGACAGATGGTAGCTGGGTTAATTTCAAACATTTTTTGTTATATGAACATAGGTCCAATTCGTTTTTGTTTATAAGTTACAAGCATTTAAAAAAATATAATTTCATATTTCAATCTATGTAACCTGATAAATAAAAATGAGGGTTGCTATAACAATAATTATTATTTGTGTCATTTTGTTTATTTATTTGACACCTAGCGTTAAGTGCTAAATAAAATAGTTATTTACACCATAAAGGAAGTAAGTATTGTTTACCAGTCGAGGACGATTTTGCGCCCGAGCGGAGCGAGGACTGGCAATAGAGTCCGAGACTGGTAAATTATACTTAACTACTGCGTGGTATATAACATTTTATCTGCTCCCACAGTTCTTTACGGTTCATGAAATAAAAATTAGGTTTCATTTTTTGACATTTGTGAGTAAATTCATTTTGACATTCGAAATCTTGCAAAGTCGCCTTGGTGTTTGGATTTTGTCGTTTCTAAGGTGTTTATAAACAAAGCTACATAAAAGTTGCGATTTTGCTGGTTTTGAATTATTATTTCGAAATGAATGATTTTCAAATAGAAAGTGCAGCAAATGCTGCCTGCGAATTTTGATTGCCCGAAAAGTCGAAAGTGCGCTACGGACGAGCATATAGATATTTCAAAGAATGGTGCCAGAACAAAAATAGTAGTTTCTGAAATGTCACTGCTAGCATATTTCATGGAGAAGTCAAGAACTTTAAAGTCACCGGCGAGTTTGTGGAGTGGATACTCAATGATTAAGTCAACTATTTTTATAGACGAGTCAAAAGTCAAACGTTTTTACGAGAGAACAAGTCAACGATTTTCTCGTTCAGGTGAGTTATGCAAACTTATTTTGAACGTCAATTTCAAAAATTTCGACGACATTATTGTAGTTACAATTCCAGATTCTAAAAATGGTATGTCACGTACGTTTACAATTACTTCTCGTCTGGGTTCTGTTTCTCACCTAGAAATTCTCAAGAAATATATCAAGATTAGACTGGAAATTAAAACTGAAATTTCACGCTTTTTTATGGGCTATCAAGCAGGTAGATGTTACAACCAACCAGTTGGCAAGAATACCCTTTCTATACTTCCTAATAAGATTGCACAGTTTTTGAAACTAGAACATCCTGAAACATATACAGGCCATTCATTCCGAAGAACATCGGCAACGTAATTGGCTAATACAGGAGATGATGTATTAGAAATCTGCCACAATTGCAGAAAGTTAAGTTGTTGGCAGTTTAAGTAACAAAAATGAAATAGCCAACAAGATTCTTTACAATGACACTTCAATTCCAGGTTCTAGAGGTACGTCGCATCATGCTGTTATAATGGATCAGTCAGATAATATTGAGCCTCCGGTAACTGAAATGGAGCGGTCAAATCATTTTGAGAAAAAAGTGACAATTAGTAAACGCAAGGGGAATAATTATCCAGATTTTACAGTATGTACAGTTACTATAAATATTCATTCATAATAATAATTAATAAAATGTAATGTTCGTTAAATATTTCTATTTATTTGTTCATAAAATATGTTCTTTTTTCCCTAGGGAGGTAAGTTACCCGATGTCCATAGCAACTTCCACTTCTAAGGTAAATTCCACTTATCTCCTTAAAAACAATGTACCTATTAATAGTCTATTTACTATAGTGGGAGCAGATAAAATGCATTTATTTACAACTGAAGAGTATGCAGATATTGTCTTTGTATATGAGTATTCTAATGGGATCGTCAGATAAGCAGACCGAGAATACCTACGAAGATACACAAATTGACATCAACATGCACACACAGTCTTTACAGCATCATTTCGTAGACTTCGAGAAGAAGGCCACTCGTCCTACTGAAGTGATTGTACAAAATGAAGAAGCTTTAATAGATGTTGTCATTGACAACGCTTTCATTGGTGTTCGGCAATTGCATTCCCCAGCAGTTATTTGAAAGAATTCAGGATGCAGCTAACCAGATAAGAACTGATCCAAATCTCATCCGTCGAATGACGGAATCTGTAGTTCGGCGATGTGAGACTTGCATTCGAGCCGAGGGTGGATATTTTGAACAATTTATAGTCTTAAGATTTGTTAATATGCTTAATAAAGGTTAAGTAATGTATAAACTTTAAACACAATTAATATAATTATTGTCATAGCAACCATCGTTTTTATTTCTAACTTTTTTATAACATGGCTACTTCGATGGAAATATGAAATTATATATTTTTTTAAATTTAAACAAAAACGAATTGCACCTATGTTCATGTAAGAAAAAATGTTTTAAATTAACCCAGCTACCATCTGTCATAGAACTTGTAGAACACCTTGTATATATCGAGATTATTAATAATAGTTAGGTTTGATGAATAACAAGTCTGTGCATGTAAAAAATATATATAGGATGGAGGAAAGCTAACACACCAGAAACGGTTTTATTCTCAAATGTGGGAAATAATTGTAAAAATATAGTTCAGAATTTTATATTTTAGCACATTTTAATATTTTAATACTTCTTTTTGTTAGATACTTTTATGCTTGAAAGTAGTTTATTTATTGATATTAATTTTGGCTTTACTGATATAAAATGTACGTCCAGTCGTTAATATCTTTTCTATCTATTTAACGCGACTATTCAGACTACAATATGACAAAAGTGCTTTGTTCCTAGTAAAAACAATTGAAAATAACATTTCAGACAAAAATTGTTGAACGAAACCTAGATTTTATAGAATGAGAGCTAATTTTCTTTAAACCGGCGACTCCGCCATTTAATAGAAAATAAAAGTTGCTAATTATTTTTAAAACATTGTCTATATAAAAAATCATAAACGGCATCCTAAAAACTATATTTACTTCAAAATTAGTTTCATTGAATAACGAATGTTATATTGCCAATATTTCTTCATCGTTGCCATTTCATTGTTGTTGAGTGTATCTCGGGATTTGCAGAATTGTTATTTTAACATATTAATTAATGATAAATAGTATTATCCATTAAGCACGATCTTGCCTTTACCTTTATCTAGTTGATGTACGCATATATGTACATGGTCAAATAAACATTAAGATTGCAAATTTTTTGTATGTGTCGTAAACACAACTCTATAGTCTAATAGACATAGATAGATTAAAAGAAGTTAAAAAAACGACAATGAACTATCAATTATTTTATTCTTGTTTCCCCGAGCTTTCTATAAATCAGCGACAAGTTGTCGAAATGTATATTTTATTCGTTAGAAACAAAGTTTTATATCTGTTTTATACTTATCAATTTTTGACATAATAAACACATAAATAAGTTGTGGCAACACATTCGATTCATAATCAGTTAGGTCACGTTGGTTTTATAATACCGGGTGCTGCGATTTAGCAGACAACGGTCGATTTATTAATCAAATTTAAGGCTGTTAACTTTTAAAATAAAAACTGAGTAAATAAAGATAAGCCGGAACAGCACGAACAATTTTAAAGAAACTGTTTTATGGACATGTTATGTAGAGATACAAAATGTTTTCAAGATGTTTGACTTCTTTTAAAGACATTGATGAATATGAGAAATAATTACCATATTGAATTCTGTCAAACTTTTACATACAGACATCCAAATACAGACAACATTTTTAAGACTTATATTACTTATTGTTTTACTTACAGTATATTTTGTTTTCAGTTTAATGTTCTCAAGAAGTGGTCATTGGTTCAAAGATTCCACTTCAAAATGCACCAGCATGCGAGAACTAGCGCAAAATTTTCATTCAGAAAATCTCTTTTCGTATAAATGAAAACCACAGTAAAATTTACCAGAAAATACATGAAAAATGCATTTCCTTATACTTAATTATTTTAAATTAGAACTCAATATTATTGTTTATTTAATTAGCCTTTTATGGACATGAATGATTAAAAAAGTGATAAGAATAGAAAGTATTAAGAAACAGACTCGAAGACAGACAGAACAAAAAAGCTGAACAATTAAATAAATGAGCAAAACTCGAAATATTACAGTAGATTGAAATTGTCCCCCATTTGCTTCTATGCAACTTCATTTTTGTCAAAAATGGTACATGTTGCCGAATTTCGACAAGTATAACTTTTTTCTGTAGTATGCTTTAGAATTTACAAAACCGTTTAGAAATATAACAAAATTTTGACTTTTAACATATTTTTCTTTCGATTGTACCCTCCAATTATCTGTATCGGCGACACTGCTTTCAGAAAGAAACCGTTTGCACATTATTCTTATTGCACAGTTGATGTCTACTCGTGTACAAATTTTGATATTTTTATCTTTAGCCGATTTAAAGATAATTAAAGAAAACCATTTGGAAAGTAACAACTTTAACATAATGAACATGAACTACCTCCATTATTTTTCCATGAGGAACTTGCACACAAATTTTTTTGAAACATGAACGGGACACCCTGTATATTTTTAATTTAAACACCCTGTATTTCGAAAACGAAACAAACATTTCAATGAATATTCCTGATTAAAACCTCGACATCACTGTACTGTTGAATAAACATTAAACGTAACGAAAAATGGCTAAAATGGCCCAATAAATTATAACCAGTTCTATGGCCTTCAATTTTTTGGCCAATTAGTGGAAACTAGAAAATGTATCGCAATTTAAATATATGTATCAAATTAGGTAATTTATCCTCTGGTACATATAAAACAAGTTTAAAAAACGTTCTATACGAAATATCTCTTATATTTTTGAACAAACTTTGTACCAAAAATATTACTATTTACTTTCTATCAAAAAATTTTTTGAAACCATTTTTTTTCTCTTTTACAGCCTTTTTAACAGCCCATGCTTTTGAGACTCCTGGTACACTTGATATGTTTTAAAAATCTATTGAAGACGACTTACAAAATTAGAATACAAAGCTAACCACATTTGAATAATTATGTATGTATAAAAGTCACTACAAAAGATGTGATTTAGAACAACCGTTATACAATAACTACATATTGCACGACCGCCACACAGAAGCAAAATATCCTTATACGATAACAATGTACTATCGTACCCATAAACAATTTCCCCATAAATATCCTGCATATATTGCTTGTAAAAAAACCTCTGCAAGCGATGAGAGTAATCCACCAACGAAGATTACCTATTTACGTACACGAATGATCTATTAAACAAGAATATCTTGTAGATTTGTCTCTGTTACCTTCGAGATAACCCCCTCTTCCTCTCGGTCGTCTAATATTGCAATTTTCGGAGGTGGGTGACTTCTGACATGAAGATGCTCCTTTGGGGTTGATCGATATAAAAGCTGGCGATGATAATCACGAAAGCAGTTCATTAGTTTGTAGAATAGTGGCTTGTTTGGCTAAGGTTAGTTGTTCAAAAGTTTCGGTTTGGTTTTTCGTGTATTTCCGTTGATATTTTTAGTGATCGGATAAATTTTGGAAAAAGTGGATGTACTAGTTTAGTGGCAATAGAATTAAACAAAATTAAGCATCATATAATGGAAAAGTACACTTGTATATTTTTTATAGAAAAATGTGTAATGTGGAATATAGATTTGCAACTCTTTCGTTTTAAAATATTAAAACCAAGAAGACTGATTTCAGTTTCCCTAAATAAAAATCTTTTTTTCATCAAATGAATTTAATTTCAAAAAAGTCAATTTAAACTGTATATTTTCATCTGGTCTGAAATTGCATATCGTAAAGCGTACTACGGTAATAAGTTCGGAAAAATTACTTCTTTTTTTATAAAATTTTGGTTAGTCGAAACTGTTTATGGAAGTACGGCACTTTCGAAGTTCAAAAATTAAATAATTCGAATTGGAACACAAGTTAGTAGTATCGCCGAAAATATAGAATAACCAGTGGCGTAGATACAGAGCAGAGATGTAATTTTAATAACCTTAAACGTGGATAATGGCAAGACATTTATTAGCAAATTTTTATTAGCATAGTATGCTTTGCGGATAAGTCCACATAGTTGTGAAATTTATTTTTTTTTATATACCTAATTATTTAAAAATTATTAGTACACCAATGGAACAGAAACAGGTCAATTTAACACTAACAACTAGATTTTTTAATATAATATTAATATTTATTCAAGTAGAGAATATAATTCTTTAAATTCTCTAATTATATCCCTAATGAGCTATAATTTGCCATTTTTTGCTTCGATCTTCGGTAATGATGAAATGCTATGTTATTAACTATTTGAAAAGACACATGAATAAATTGAACTGTAAGATGCAACATAAAAGTTCAGAAATATTTAATTACTGAGTATTTCGTGCTAATTTTTATCATGAAATCGAAAGAAAGGAAAGTTTTCAAAAGAATTTATCTATATTATAACCGTTTACCTTGACCAAATCAACTTTTAAAAGATTGGGTACAAAGTATTCCATTGCTACTTATGGTGTTTGTTTGAAAGTGCTATTTTTGAAGGCATAATAATTCATTATTTTAGATAGAAAATGTATTTTATATTAATAAATCGTCTGAAAATATTAGTATCATTAAAGTACAATAACCTTTGCTTTAATAAATTGTAGTTTTTTAATTTCCTTAAAAATTCAAATCCTTCGATTCTTTTTAAGGAATTGTATATAGGGTGTAAATAAGTGCGAAATATTTTAGGGGGTGGTTGCCGAAGTTATTTTGTGAAAATAAGTTCATATAAACGTAGGTTGAACTATGCTTCGTTTCCGAGATACAGGGTGTTTAAATTTAAATTTTTTATTTATATTTATAAATTATTTCAGTTTTTTAAAGATATTGACTCGAAATTTAATGGTTATATTTTATTTAGAAATATTGACAGCAACCTACTAGATAATGTATCAATAGAAATTAAAAATATACAACTTGCAATAAAATATGTTTTATTTTTTCCTAAAAAACGGTGCATCCTACGAAAAAAATTGAAGAGACCAATTTTATTCAGAATTGATGGCGGATTTTTAAAAAAATACGAAAACGGGAAAGGGTCAGTGGCGAACCATTTTTTTTTATTAAAAAACGTTGTGGCATTCTCGCACGAACGCCACTGGTGCAAGTAGGAATATTCAGATCACCCCAAAATACGCACATTTATCTCTCCAAAATGATTCTCAAATTTCGAGTAAATATCTTTAAAATCTTTGATATAATTAATAAAAATAAATAAAAAATTAAAACTTAAACGCTCTATATCTCGGAAACGAAGCATATTTTGAACCACCCCCTAAAATATTTCGACTTATTTATAATATTTACTTATTTACAAACACCTTGTATATTTAAAATTTTGTCATCTAATAGAAATAATGAAATAATTTGTTTTTCTATGTAATACCAAAATTATATAGTTTATAATACATATTTTGAATTTGTTTCAGGATCTCAACATGGACTGGTTACGTCTAGGCTTAGGTAAGCATCGAAATATTCCGATTTATAAAAAAATACTTTTCGGGATGTGTTTACATAAAAAGAAAATATTATTGTTAATCGTAAAATTCATGTTTTTATTCAGGAAAAAATAAATTAGTGTCATTTATTAAAACATTTGCTATAAGCGTCTAATATTTTCTTCTTAAATATGTAATTTTATTAAAACATGCAAAGTTCATTAGTATTATATCGGCATTATTGAATTCTCATTGAATAATGTTGAACAGAACAATACCGTAATTATTTTGTTCCAATTTCACATATTGAATCTAGATCTTGTTCATTCACATAGGAAAGAATAGAAATGTCGATTTATATTGATATTTCTTTTTTTAAGCAATTATAATCGCATTATTTATGTGATATTATCACTTCCCATAAGACTTTTTGATAGAAAATTTATTTGAAATATAAAAAGGTATAATTTAATTTATTTTGTTTATTTACAGTGCTGCTTATGATTGTGGGGAGTATAGAGGTAAGATACATATACATATGATACACCTTGTAGATAAAACACTAATTTGTTCATCAATCGTTATTCGGTTTTATGTAATCTTAAAAAACTTACAAATGTTTTAGGCTCAACAAGGCTACAACTACCCTAAGCCAAAAACTCCCTTTGTGGACAACAGACGACCTAAATTTATTGGAGGATTGTCAACAGATACAACTCAAGGTGCTCAACCTGCTTCCTCCTCTGGTACCTTACCTTTTGGAACCCAGCAATCATCCGGTGCAACTCAACTTGAAGATCAGCAACCTTCCGCTGGATACTCTGGTTTACAACAACCTGGTGCGCCTGCTGAAACTCAAAAATCTTTTGGAACCCAGCAAGCAACTGGAGCTTATCCTAGTGGAATACAACCTGGAATACCAAGTGGTGCTCAGCAAATTTTCCCTAGTTCAGGACAACCCGGAGCATCCGGTGCCACTCCAAACCCATTTGAAACCCAACAACTACCTGGCAGTCACCCCAGCGGAATACCTAGCGAAACTCAATCTTTCACGGGTTATCCTGGTTCAGGGCAACCTGGAGTAACTAGTGGATCTCAAAGACCTTTTGGAACACAGCAATCATTTAGTGGGTCTCAACCTGGAACACCTAGTGGAACCCAACAGCCTTTTGTTGGCTTTCCTAGTTCAGGACAATCTGGAGAACCTAGTGGTTTTCAGAGACCTTTTGGAACTCAGCAACCATCTAATGGACCTCAACCTGGAATACCTAGTGGTACCCAACAACCTTTAGGTGGCTATCCCAGTTCAAAACAACCTGGAGCACCCAGTGGCACTACGGGAACCTTTGGCACCCAATCATCTGGTAATTACCCCAGTGGATCTCAACTTGGAACTGCTGGAGGTACTCAGCAACCTTCATCTGGTTATTCCGGTTCAAGACAACCTGGAACATCCAGTGGCACTTCAGGACCATTTGGAACCGATCAATCATCTGGTGGCTACCCCAACTTAGCCCAATCTGGAACACCTACAGGTACACAAGTGCCTTTTGAAACCCAGCGACCTGATTATCCAGGTTCCGGAGCACCATCTGTACAGAAGCCTTTATCTGGCTTTCCCGGAGAACAAAGACAGGAAATCGTTGATTCTCAACAACCAGGTTATCCGGGATCTGCTTTATCTTCAGGAACACAAGGACCTTCAACTGGCTTTCTTGGGGAACAGAGGCCAGAAGCTGGTAGAATCGGTGATTCTCAACGCCCTGGATTAAATATACCTTCAGTAAATGGTAGGCCACAAGATAACCTTCCACGGCAAAATCAACAAGGCTATAATTATCCTGAACCACAAAAATCTTTCGCGGGAGAAGGTCAACCTAGAGAAAATCGTCCTGGTGTTTCCTCGGGTTTCGAACAAAGACCAAGTGTATCAACAGCTAGTAACAGACCTGGTCTAACAGGAAGTTCACAATTCCCTTCTGGTGAAGTTGCTGGACCTATTTTAGGTAGTTATCCAAACCCAAGTACGCAATTGACTTCTTCTGGACCATCAACCACAGAACAACAGGTACCAAACGGATACTTTCAATCAAGACGTCCACAGGGTTCAGTTGGATATCCTGGAGCAGAAGCAAAATATCCAGGTGGTGCACAAAGTGAAAGACCCACTGGAAAACAAGGAAGGGGTGACTTCACTGGAGAAAGAAGACCAACTGAACAATTCCCTATTGGACAAACTAACGGTCCTAGATCAGAAGGAACCACAGAAGGGCAGTTTCAGTCCAATGCAGTAACACCATCTTCTGGATTCTCTAGAGAACAAGAACCTTCTAAAGGGCGAGTAGGATATTCTCAGACAGGAAGGCCAACAGGATCACAGTTTCCTTCTGATAGATTTGTCCAAACTACTGGATCCTTAGATGGACCAGGTTTCCCAAGAGAACCAACAGGACAAGTAAATGGTTATTCTGATATAACCACACAGCAACAGACACCTGATTTAAAATCTAATGAACTTTCTGATACTGGTAAACCAGCTAGACCACAGATTCCATCACAGTCCTCTTCTGCATCACAAGGTAAACCAGGCTCTACGAGTTATCCACAAAATGGACAACGACCTCTGAGTAGTTATCTTCCCCCTGGAGAAAGAGGAAGCGGAACTGGCGGACTTCCATTATCTGAAACTCCCGCTTCACAGTTCCCCTCTAGTGGTACCACTTCGTTTGGTTCACGTGCACCATCTACATCACGACTTCCTTTTGGACGTTCAGATAAATCTACTGGTTTTGGAAATGGATTTGGTGGGTCCACTCAGCCTGGCGGAGGAGTATCTTTTGATGGAAAACCATCTGGATTTCCACAACAACCTGTAAGCTCTGGATTTGATGCGTCTGGCACTCCAACTGGAAGAATACCTAGTGGTGGAAGACCATTTGGATCACAGTTTACCTCTGGTGAATCTGGTCCACAGCAAGGAACTAATGGATATTCAAGACCTGGAAAACCATCAACTTCACAATTCGGTCAACCAGGAGCTACAGGGTCATCTGAACGTGGACATGCTTTAGAAGGAGCTACTCAAGAAGGATTTTCTCGTGAATCTGCTCAAGGTCCACGAGATTCCGTACCCGGCCAACCTAGATATTATAATGGAGAAAGTAGTTTTGAGGAAGATGAAGGAGATTACTCTGCTATTCCTGGTCAACCTGGAAGAGACTACCCCATTTTATCCGAGGTACCTGAAACTTCATTTGATTGCGATGACCAGGAATATCGTGGCTACTATGCTGATGTTGAAACCAGGTGTCAAATATTCCACATTTGCGCGAATAATAAAACGTATGACTTCCTTTGTCCAAATGGCACTATATTTCATCAAGAACACCTTGTCTGTGTTTGGTGGAATCAATTCGATTGTGACGCTGCACCTTCACTTTACAGGGTCAATGAGAATATTTACGACTTCTCTATAACTGGGGCGCAAAAGACCGGCGGCATTCCAGTTCCGGGACAAGACTATCCAGATTTGTCAGAAGGCTTTCCTAGTACCGGTGTTGCAGGTCAAGGTCCAGGCACTGATTTTGGCGGTGTTAGACCAGGAGGGTACCCTGGTGAAGAATCTATAGCACCAACTGGACCTGGTTCAAGTAGAAGACCTAGCACTGGAATTCAAAGACCTGGAGATTATCCTAGCGGTAGACCTCAAGAATCCATTGGCCGATATCCAGGTGTAACAACGCAAGGAACAGAAGAACGTCCTAGTGGAGGATTGCAAAGGCCTAGCAGTGTAGTTGAAAGACCTGGAGGCTATCCTAGTGGCAAACCTCAGGAACCTACTAGTGGATATCCAAGTACAAATTCGCAAGAATATCCTAGCGGAGGACAACAAAGACCCGGTAGCGGAGTTCAGCGACCTGGAGGATATCCCAGTGGTAGGCCTCAAGAATCTACTGGTGTATATCCAGGTGGAACTTCACAAGGAATAGAAGAACGCCCTAGTGGTGGATTGCAAAGACCTAGCAGTGGAGTTCAGAAACCTGAAGGATATCCTAGTGGCAGACCTCAATCTACTAGCAGATATCCAAGTACAACTTCACAAGGAACACAAGAATATCCTAGTGGAGGATTCCAGAGACCTAGTAACGAAGTTCAGAAACCGGGAGGATACCCGAATAAAAGACCTCAGGACTCTATTCAACCTAGTTCGGTAGGATATTCAAATGGAAGACCACAAGAAACAGGAGGAAGTCAATTCCCTGGCGGAGAACGACCTGCAGGTGGTGTTTCGGGATTTGAAGGTCCTGCTGAATCTACCTCAACAGGATATCCAGATAGATCATCAAACGCTCAAACTCAAGGTTATCCAAATGTAAGACCATCAGGGACCGGTGGATCTCAAATTTCTGCACCAGGACAATTTGGAGGACCAGGATCAGTTGGTGTATTCCAACCAGGTAGACAGCCAAGCGAAGGTTCACAAGGTGTAGGTTTTCCATCAGGCCGTCCAGCTGCACCAGATAGACAAAAACTTCCACAGTATGGAGTCCCTGAAGGTCCTACATCTCAAACTCAACGACCTGGAATAAGTGTATCAAGTCCTCAAGGACCAAGTGGATATCCAACTGTAACGCCAGCAGGCTTTCCAGTTAGTTCCGTACCATCTCTTCCAAACGGATCAGGCTCACTTTTCCCTGGATCTCCCCAGCCACATCAACCAACTAGAGACTACTTACCGACAGTCTAATGAGAAAGAGTTACCATTATTTCGCATAGCAAAAAAAATATATAAAGTAATTTCGAGTAGAAGTGAATTATTTTGTAAATATTACTAATGCCATTATTTAAATATTAATATGCCCTTATAGTATTACAAATATATTTTCACATCGTATACAAACTTGTATATAAATGAAATAGATGTACATTTTTATGAATAAATAATTTCATGAAGTAACATTTTGTTTTAAATGATTATTTTCTGGTAGTATATGGCTTTAAAAATGTTCTCTATGCCAATCATGTACGCAGCTGTTCTAGCATCGGTGCCCAATTTGTGGTGTTCTAAAAGCCTCAAAATTTCCTGCAAAGGTAAATAATTAATTTATTAAAAAAATTAATTAATTAGTAACGAAATCTAAACAGGGTGGTCCGAATTTTCTGCAGGAAACTTCGAAGGCAGATAGGTCTCTTTAAAATAATATGTGTTTTCCTTATAAACATTGGTCTGGAACGGCCCCGCTTTAGATATACAGGATGTTGAATTTGTTAAAAAAAATGATTTTTTGTCTATATTTCAGGAATCTACTAATCGATCACAAAAAAATTTGGTACAGATTCTATGATAGTAGGTCTTGCATTTCCCAAAATATGAGCTCTAAAGGTACAACCAGTGGTGTACAACTGGGCAGGGGTCATCTCCTTTTTTATAAAAAATACGTAAGAAAGGTAAACTTGAATTTTTTCCCTAAGATTCGCCATTTTTATTAAGTTATTCATACCAATACAATCCCCTTGTGACAGACATTTCTAACCATAATATTACAAGAATATTTATGTTTATACTTAAAATAAGTGGAATTTGTAAGCACATCAACAAAATCCTTTACACTCGTTTCCACACCACCTGTGAGGTAGATATCCTTATGCGTTTTAGTTTCCCCTGGAAGCCTAACCCACTATCTTTACAAAAAATAAGAACAACCTAAATCAAAATAATAATAAATGTACATTTACCAAAGGCGACGGGTAGTGAATTTTCACAATCTGCATATTTGGTCACAAGAAAATCTTTATGAAATTCGGACAAGATCTTTTCAGCACGAATTTTCTGTTAACGTATGGCTTGGAATAATTCGCAATAAAGTTTGGGGACCTTTCTTCTTGCCGCCCCGTCCAAATTCCCAATCATTTCTAAACCTTCTAAAAAATCATCTATTTGAATTATTAGAGGATGTTCCATTAAATATACGACAAAATAGCTGGATACAATGGATGGTGCTCCTGCGCATTCTGGAAGAATAATATAAAAATGGCTTAATGAAAATTATATGGGGCGATGGATAGGTAGAAGACCAATTGCCAATATCAACCATAACGATGCAGAGGGTCCAGTGTCTTGGCCAGCCAGATAGCCATATCTAAACCCCCTGGACTTCTATGTTTGAGATTATCTGAAAAGTAAAATTTATTCTACTCCAACAGATACAAGACCACAACTACTGCAACGAATAGATCGATTTAATTTGATTTGATTTAAATTGTTCTTCTTTGTAAAGAGTATTAGGCCTCCAGGGAAAACTAAAACACGCCAGGAACACTACCTCACAAGTGGTGTAGAAAGGAGTGTAAATAATTTAGTTGATGTGCTTACTAACTGCACTTACTTTTAAGCATAAACATAAATATTCTTGTAATATTATGGTCAGAAGTGTCTGTCACAAGTGGATTGTATTGGTATAAATAACGTGAGAACGGCGAATCTTAGAGAAAAAAATAAAGTCGCCATTTTTGCGTATTTTGCATTAGAATGTAAATCAGTTGCAATGACTTGTAAAAAATGCAGTGGCGTAAGGTTTTTTGTATGAAAAAGAGGTGCCCCCCGTCCAGTTGTACACCACTGGTTGAACCTTTAAAGCTCATATTTTAGGAAATGTAAGGCATACTATCATACATTATCTGTACCAAATTTTATTCAGATCGGTTAATAGATTCCGCAGATATAAACAAAAAATACATTTTTTTAACAACTTCAACACCCTGTATCTCAAAACGGGGACGTCCCAGACCAATGTTTATAAGGCAAACACATATTATTTTAAAAAGATCTATCTGCCCTTGAAGTTTCCTGCATAAAATTCGGACCACCCTGTATAATGATAATAATTGATAATAATAATAATAACAACAACAACAATAATAATAACAATAATAATAATAATAATAATAATAATAATAATAATAATAATAATAATAATAATAATAATAATAATAATAATAATAATAATAATAATAATAATAATAATAATAAATATTATGGAGAATCTTATACAAAAATAGCTGGGCTCCAGACTACTGATGATTTTAATTTAATTTAAAACGAATAAGCGCAATGTACAGCAATCGTTGTGTAAAAATATTAACAATATTTCTTATGATGTAACCAAAATATTTGAATACAGGTGGTGTTATTATGTAAATATACAGGGTGATTCACAAATGGTGACTAAAAATGAAACCTCGCATTCTTTGGTGAATTTTAAGGGGAGTATTTCATATAAAATTTTTATCTAGGACGCTTCGTTAAAAAGACACAGTACAATATTTTTAATTTTTTAAAATAATTTAAAAACTAATAAGTGAAAAAAATTTGATATTGGGTACATGTATTTATTGTCCAAAATCTGAGGGCTTTTCATAAAATTTACATGCTCCAGTGGCGGAAATACAGAGTATCGGTGGCATATTTTTCGAGTACGCCACTGCATTACGGTAACAACCATGGTATTTTTGGATTCGTATTTCAATTTTCTACAAATTACTAATCCCTTGTTTTTTTGAAAAAAGCCTGATTTTCGAGTAAAACTTAAAAAAACAACTGAAAACAATTCTACTTAAATGACATGACAAGCACTAATCATTTGGTTATTTATTCGAATATAGGAATCAATAACATTAGTCATCATTTTAATGATTTTATTTGTGTAAATACTCAAAAATACTTCCATTTGCACGAACACAGGCTTTTTAATAACGAAAATGTAATTTATTCAAAATTTATTGTTGCTTGAATCTTATGAAACAAGCATTATTTATTCTTTCTTCTAACTACTCAAATTATCAAAATTACTATCGCAGCCTACTATTTAATTTTAAACCGCATTTTATTCGAATGTCGAAGTGTGTTCTCAGTTCGTTTTTTAAGTTTTACTCGAAAATCAGGCTTTTTTTCGAAAAACATAAGAGAGTAGTAATTTGTAGAAAATTGAAAAACGAATCCGAAAATATCATGGTTGTTACAGTAAAGCAGTGGCGTACTACTTTATTTAGAAAAATATGCCACCGATACCCTGTATCTCCGCCACTGGAGCATGTAAATTTTAGGAAAAAGACCTCAGATTTTGGACAATGTTTACATAAATACATGTGCCCAATTTGAAATTATTTCACTTACTAGTTTTTAAATTAAATAAAAAAATTAAAAATATTTTTTGAAGTTTAACACCCTGTATCTTTTTAAAGAAACGTCCTAGATAAAAACTTTATAGGAAAGACTACCCTTAAAATTCACCAAAGAATACGAGGTTTTATTTTTGGTCACCATTTGTGAATCATCTTGAATTTTACAAAAGATAAAGCCTTCTTAAATGTAACCCCAAGCTCTTTTATGAAGTCAGGTGTACGCAGTGTTATATTAATCTAGTTTGCAATCAAATTGAATTTTCCTTTCTAGTTGTCTGGAGCGTCTAGAGCGGACTTAAAATTTTTACCAGTGTTTTCAAAAATAATTCAATATACCTTCAAAAAGTCAATCACGCGGCACAAATTCTGCCAAAAGTATGAGTGAAAATGGACAAGAAACCTCAGACGATCTACGACGCATATCGGAAGACGCACAGCGAGCAAACAAAATTTCACGCATGTTTCGAAATTTTCTCGAAATCCCACTGGGAAGCCCTGATTGCAGCCAGGCACACTTTATGTGTGCTTAGATAATATTCACTAAGTGGGACAAATGAACAGTACATCTTCAGTAAAGGGCGATATCTCTTCAGAACTCTTGATTTCTTTAAGTAATGTTTAACAAATTTATCATTTTCAACGAGCAAGTGATATTTAGTATCATTAAAGACATCGATTCTTTAGAGATACATCCAACCGATCGATAGTTGCTTATTCTGTTCCGGAATTCCAAAAATAACCATCTTTCCTTTACACAAATTTATTTGGCCATCATCATTGATAATTGCATCAGTTGCAATAAATCGTGATTTGATCTCAGAAGCAGAATTATTAAAACTTAAGATCTTGAATATCCGTTTGAAGATACGAGTCTAAATATTTTAAGTCAACCTAACCTAACCTAACGACCTGCAATCATAGTCTTTACTATACAGGGTGGTCAAATGAAAACGAAACAGAGCCATTTTCAGGAACTGCGTCAAGATTGTAGAAAAACGCTCAGACCCGTCTTGTTTAGATTAAAGCGGAACATTCTTTGCTGGTATTTTTGACTCCGCCACTTTTACCCCCAAGCAAGGGTAAGCATCACCCCAAAATATTTAAATGGCATTGGGGTTGAGTAATATTTCTTTTGAAAGCTCTTACAATTCTCTTTACAACAGACTTTAAATTTTATAATTCCGCCCAATATTTTGAAAAAAAATTACATTTTAAAATTTAAATTATGTTTAGTTGCTTACTTACTACTTAGTTGATTAAATGTTCAAAGTGATGATCGCCCGCTTCCATACAAGAATAAAGATTTTGTTCGAAACGTTCGCGCACATTCCGAAGCATTTCCGGAGTGATTCGACGGCATTCGTCGACGATTCTTTGACGCAAATCTTCCAGCGACGCTGGCTGTGTTTTATAGATTTTACTTTTTAGGTATCCCCACAAAAAGAAATCAAGGGGCGATAAATCCGGTGATCGTGGAGGCCACTCAATGCTGCCTCTTC
>NW_019417433.1:0-50857 GCF_000390285.2 Anoplophora glabripennis | reverse complement strand
GACTGACATTTTTACCGTTACTAATTGTTTGTACATAAGTTTCAACTTTAAAATCAAAATTCTTAATAAGTATTGGGCGGAATTATAGAATTTAAAGTCTGTTGTAAAGAGAATTGTAAGAGCTTTCAAAAGAAATATAACTCAACCCCCAATGCCATTTAAATATTTTGGGGTGATGCTCACCCTTGCTTGGGGGTGAAAGTGGCGGAGTCAAAAATACCAGCAAAGAATGTCCTTCTTTAATCTAAAATCGACGGGTCTGAGCGTTTTTTTATAATCTTGACACAGTTCTTGAAAATGGCTCTGTTTCGTTTTCATTTGGCCACCCTGTATATCAGCTAGCATATGAAGCGTTTCTATAGCAATATAATTAATTTACTGCATATACAGGCTTTAACCATTAAGTTGGATTTAATGGACAAAAAGCCGCATTAGGCAGCATTATTATTACGTAATGATGTACTTACATTGCCAGTATCTGTTAGAATAGATTCTATGGATTCTGTAATGATTTTTGGATCATCTTGAGAGGATAAGATCTGGACCGAACCTCCAGCTGCTGCTACTTTGTCATGTTTTTCAGAGAGACGATTTAAAATATTTTCATATACATTTCGAGAAAATCTAGAATAAGTAGGTACCTATTATACTTTAAAAGCTACAAAGTTATTAAAAATAAGTAATCATAAACCGCGGCAAACCTCAAGAGATCACCAACTCTCATCTGCTGCATATTCCTCAAATATTCCAAATAGGACGCCACCGTCGCTCCAGAGCAAGCGTAGATGTCGGGTATCACCAACTTAGACTTTCCTGTGAGGATCCTGTGCGATGTAGGTGTCAAGGGACCGTCTGCGGCTTCTACGACAACCTTGGCCTTTACGTCCTTGGCGATATGACATACCAAACTTTTGTGGTAGGCGGCGAAGACGAGGATGTCGCACTCCTCTGTGTAGATACTGTCGTTTTCGTAAGGTTTAGTCATGCTGTAGTCGACTATCGAGCCATTTTTCGCCTTGTACTCATACAGTTCCTAAACATGTAGGCTGATTTATACGATATTGCTCTTAGAGAAAACTAAGTATCCTTACTTTGAGATTTATTCCTTTAGCATCATAAAGGTAGGCGTCTTGTTCTTTAACTCCCACACAGATAGCACCCCCGTTGACGAGTAACTCAGCTAGTGGAGCTCCTAGTTTTCCAAGCCCCTGGAAAATTCAAATGTAAGAATCAGTAACGCAACACTACCCAACTCTTTTGAATTTTGATAGTTTTTTTTACGCAATTGTCACCCTTAATCCGAATATAATCAATAAATATATTAATGTTATGAACCACTGTGCATTTACTTGTATGATAAAGGTTTTTCCTTGGATCCCAGTCGTCAATCCAACTTTATTCATGATCTGTTCGTTGTTCAAAAAGAAATTTATAGCGTACAATGCTCCTTGGGAAGACATCTGTTCGTGGTTCTCAATCCCACCATAATCGCTAGATTTTCCTGCCGATGCCATGTTAAGACTCTGTCCTAAAAGCAACAACAAACAAAGCAAAGTAATATTTCGAATATTACAAAACTTTAATTAAATTAAGAAATAAAAATTTCTATAAACATCATGTTAAAGTTCGTTGTTTTAGATATACAAGTTGTTCAAAATAAAACACGTGAACAGGGTGTTTCTGAAATAAATGCTTTCCTTTAAAGGGGTAACAGAGGACGTGAAAATAAACAATTTCCATTGAGCAATCTGTGATCTAAGGTGTGTCATGTCTTCAAGAAAACTAATCATGAATTATTTCACGAAACTTAGGCCGACCTGTATCGCTCCACTTATTGAACTGATCAACTGGATACAATGCACTGTGTTTTGACTGCAAATGATTTTTATATACGATCCTCCGTTACATACGCGTACAAGCAAAATTTTCATGTTCGACGGTGCTTCTCCGCATGTTTCTCGAACTGATTGTGACTTTATACACACTCATATTCCACTTAGTTGAATAGGACATAATGGACCTGTGCATTGGTCAGCGTGAAGTTTCAATATGGACCCTCTAGATCTTTTCATTTGGAGATGGTATAAAACAGAATGCAGTACACATTTTGTTTTATACCCATGACGAGTACCTGAATCATTTTCATTATATCAAAATACAAGAACATAGTTTTGGGAAGCTAGTGTACTATCGCAATAGAAAGATGAATCTGTTTTGAAATAAATATTTTGAAGAAAAACAATCTGAGCGAAAATTATTATGTCCATCTCCTGATCTATATCCCTATGTCCTACTTTCCTGAACGATCAAAGACTAAAGCCGGATTTGAATGAAATCGCTCGTCATATGATTGAAATTAAGTAAGTTAAGTTTAAAAACATTTTTTTTAAACTTTACAACCCATATATCTTGAAAACGAAAGAATTCCGGGTATGTCTACAGGAAAATATTTGAAAATTTATGATCTAGAATCAACTACTAAGTCATTTTAGTTACACCCTGCACATATATTTTTATGTTCCTGTACACAAGGTGGCTGTGGTAGAGCTGTGGCGTCACAACCGGGTCAGAATGATATCACGATCGGGTTTGGTTGTTGCTCCAATCGAATTAGGTAGATCAAAAAACTTGAAAAAAATATTATAGACATTTGATTGCACTTTGTGACGGGGATAAATAGGTATGTAGAATTATTATAATATCAAAAAAGTAACGCTAAGTTGACGAAATTAAAATAAATGGTAAATTTACGTGTTTTTTAAATTTTTTTTTCGCTGTTTTCACGAAAATCTAGACGACCTATCGTAATATTAGTTGTTTTATGTTGCAGGCAATTAAATTATCTGCAATTTAAGGTACCTAAAGTTATTTTTCACTAAGCGCATTTATTACATAAACTATCAATGTAAAACTTTTTGGAAATGAAAGTTTAGCTCTTTCTTTAATTGTTTCTAGAATCCCGATACGATACGTCCAATAATTAATTAACAATTAACGTTATATATAAAAAAGCCATCTTAAAGAGGTATGTGATTTCTCTTTTTTTAAAAATAACCGTAAAAATAAGCTCTATTTGATGCAAAAAGAGCGAATTTCCGAGCGGCTTTTGCCTGACCCTGGGATAATTATTTGTTTATATCGTCCTACTTTGTTAGTTGTAAAGAGTTACTTAATTTCAACTTATTGAAATTTTTCTTTTGTCGATACATTTCTTTAGATTAATTAGAACTTATATTTACGATTTTAACTTCTAAAATTGACGTTTAGTGATTAAACAATTAGTTGCAAAAAACGAACGAAATTAACAAATACCTGGAGCAACAATTTCACGGTCAATCGAATCGGCCTTTGGCATACATGTTGGTCTTTGGATTGACCGTCTTTTCCATAAATTTCATCAACATCCATCGCTTTTTGCAATAATAATGCGCAATTTTGGAAAATTTATTTTTCCATGTTCAATCTTGATTTTACAGTTAATAAATTGGTGAACTATGACTTTAGATACCTTAAATTGTAGGTAATTTAATTACCTACAACATAAAATGTCTAGATATTCGTGGGCGGTAAAAAAGTGAAAAAACATACAACAAACACTTATTTGCAATTTTCCAACATAGCGTTACTTCTTTCGAGTTACCTTTTTGATATTATCATTCTACATACCCTTCCCTGTCATAATGTACAAATGTCCGCTAATAATTTATTCACGTTCAAACTCTAATTCGACTGGAGTATGTAGTTAGTTTGTCTCTGCTCTGTGAAAAATCCGAGATCAATAATTATTCTGTTTCAAACTTCCTTATACATACCTGTTTTATATAAATTTGATAGGTAAATAATTTTATTAGGAGGTAAAAAACCGTGTTTAATAAAATTTTGACGATTTGGGCAAGATTAAGAATACGATATGTTTAAGTTACTTACCCGTATATTTAGTAAAGGTTTTGTTAATCCATGTCATTTCTCTCTGCGAAGTATTTATATCAGGCTGAGCAACATCCCTTTCGCAACCTTTAGACAAAAAATACATACATACATATTTTTTGATATCGATACCTAAGATTTACACATTTTTTACCCTGTTATAGTAGGTACTTAAAAAAATTATGTTTTGATTAAATAACGTACTGTATCCTTTTTTGATTAGCTCCGTACAATACAGTTCGACAATACGTTGTAGTTCGTCTGGAGAATAGTTCTTTGGACATATTTTTATACCTCCATGAGCACCAGCCATGTTTATCCCCATACAGGCGTTTCTATACGTGGACAAAACTGCCAAACCCTTCATATGGTCTCTTGTTATGTTCTCGTGAATTCGTAAACCTGTGAAAATTATTCTCATATGATTTTTAAATGAGATAGTAAATAATAACTATTCTGTGTTCTCTCAAGTTTTTGTCTATTACGACATATACAGTGTGTCTCCTGCTTCATTAAAGATTAATTTCTAACATAATTTCAAGCATCCTCGGTCAACTATAATTTTACAATTTTTTTTATTTTTTCCAAGATAGTAGCTTTTCAGTAACATACGTTAAAAAGTTATTAAAAAAAGTTGCTTCAAATCAAAATATAGGTCCGAATGCCAAATTTAAATATGATCTCTTACATTTTCTTTTATATCTCAAACCAAAGAATTGTATTTTTAGACAAGTGCAGTGCACCAAATCTTCTGTCAAATAACATCATTCATGAAGTTCTTATCGTTATTTGTAATTCAATCTTTGAAGTATCACAGAATCCTTTAGGGGTCATTTTTAGGAGAAATTGTTAAGGAGAAAACACATTACACCGTGCTAGTCTCGATCGCGCGCGGCGGAGTTCCTTCCCATGTTTTATAATGTATGCATTCGCACTAGACGTTCCCGAGCTCGTCTCGCTCGCTTCGCGTTCTCCTCCGATCTTTTCCAAAGAATCTCGCAAGACCGCGATGCGATCGAGAGGAGCTTCCTCTTCCATAGAACTTTCTTAACTATTAAAACAACACCGCCACTATTTAACAGGTTGTGTCCAATTGCCAAATGCGACTGATTTTGTAAAAGACCGCGATCATCTGAGCACAGAACGGACCGCGGTGCGACGGGACCACGACCGCCTAATGCGTTCTCTGCTTACCCCCACATTTTCTGTTTTGGTGGAACAATCAGCACTGAAATTTTATTGCATCGTCGCTAGTCCAAAAATTGTTTTTTTTTGTTTTAAAATTCATTGGTGATACTAATGTCTACATTGAACCAGACCAGAGGAGTAGCCAAAAGGTCACTTAACATTTCAAAATCATGAAATAGTCTCCTTTTCATTTAAACTAACACTTTTTCCGTGTACCTACCTCCTAAACAAGACGAATACCCCGCTGACAGCCCATGTTGCGCCCTGAAACCCCTTATAATTTCTTGCAACCCATTATCGCGTTTGACAGGGAACCTGACGTCAATGATCGAGTTGCACTGATCTAAAATTTTAATAATCTCTTCGATTTTTTCAGTGGCTCTATCAGTAGTTTGATTTTTATAAGAATCTACTTTTAACAGTTCACTCTTCAACTTTGGAAAAACAACTTCGTATGCCCTGTGCAGGAACCAGTTTGTACTGTCGTAAAAAGAGGCATTGGCCAAGTAAAAGGCGTTCTGGTATCTTTCTGGTATTTCGTAGGGTAGTTTGATGGAGGTTTTCGTAGAGATAAATTGAGAGAGAGGGGGCTTCTTGAAATTTAGTACGTTGTGAATTACACGAGCCATCTGATAGACGTTGACATCGCGTTCGATAAAAAAACTGTCAGATAGTGGTTCAGAGTGAGCCAAGAAAATCGTTTGGTAACTAATATTCATCATAACTCGTCTTTCTTCTTCTTAGGTACCTACCTAAGTATCACACTTAGAAAAATATGGAAAGAATCCTATTAAATTCGGTAAATATTGAGTAGAGTTTTTGCAAAATACTCACATACGTTTTGTTGCGGTTCTACTTCAATTCTCTATTCTGACGTTTTTACTGAAACCCCCTATGTATTCTGCAGGCAGTGTTGGCGCGCTCGCCTTTGGTTAGTGCATCTCTCTCGGTTGCGAAAATTCAATAATTCCAAATATTTCGAATGTTCATCACCAAGAACGGCAGTGACAACAATTTTCACAGTAAAGAGATGTTTCGCATTGTGTTAGCTATGTCCTGTCCAAATTTGGTTAGCGCAGCTCTTTCGGTTTCGAAAATTCAAGGCCTATGTATGTTTTCAGTCACGCATATATTTCGAATTTTCACCATACCAGAATGGCCGGCGACGACAATATTTTTAACAGGAAAGCGACATTTCGCATTGTGTTAGCTATGCCCTGTCCAAATTTGGTTAATGCATTCCTCTCGGTTGCGAAAATTCAATACCTATGTATGTTTCCAGCCACGAAATTGAATAATTCCAAATACACTAGGCATAGAAATTAAGGTTGCCATGTTCTAAATAAGAAAGTACCTCAATCGCTGACAGACAATGATATAAATTTACATCCCAGGAAGTGCTGGTGCCTAGCGGAGATAACGCGAATTGCAAATATTTGAAGAATGTTAGAATTAAAGTACAGTAAATAACAGGTAGCCGAAACGGAATTGAAGGTCATGCGATTCGGCCCTTGTCCTAAAGAATTTATAACACTTGCATCCAAGTGCGATAAGGGGACGGGGCGCGAGTTCTAGGAAGGTATTTATTACTTTGGGTAGGTATATTAAATTTCAATATCATTGTCAGTCCCATTTTATATTTTGCGGTGAAAGTGGTTAGTTATTAGTGTTTGTGTGCTTAGTGATTTGGACTTAGATACTTATATTTTTGTGTATTTTGTAGTAGGTACTGTATTTGTGTTTTGCATCGTATACGATGTTTGTTGAAAAATGTTTTTGCTCAAGAGTAAAGTACCTTTATTTTTTACAATATCGACAATCGTTATTAAGAAAAGTTGATCGTAATAGAAAACTACGGTCAGATATCCAATATTGTCCATCTACCATTAAAAATAATCTTTAATAATTTTTGGGTACCAATATAATATGAAATAAACAAAAAAAAATATAATTTAATTTTGCAAATCATAAAACATTTATTGTATTGAATTAATTTGTTCGTCAATGCATTATATATTTATTTCGATCTCTAGACGTAAATTGACGATGGCAATTTAGAGAAGTTATTTTTACAAAAATAACAGAATCCGTTTTTTAATGGTAGATGGATAATATTGGATACTTGAGCGTAGTTTTATATTAGGATAAACTTTTCTTAATAACGATTGTCGATATTGTAAAAAATAAAGGTACTTTACTCTTGGACAAAATTTACATTTTTCGACAAACCTCGTATACGACTGGAAAAAATTGAAATCTGATTATTTCATTTTGGGTTTTAGGCCATGCAGTTTATCAAGATTAACTTTTTTTAATATAACCAATAATAAAAAAGTATCCCATATGGTGCCGACTTTAATTATTTACTACTATCGAATAATATAATATAATAAATGTAAAATTATAGAATTATATAATGAATGTATTTATATTTGCTCTTTATTATTCAACTCTTACAATATTTAATAATAAATATTTTAAATAACAATTGAGTAATTTATTAACAGATTGAGAAATTTGTTTGGAAATTTTTGAATTACCCTCTTATATGAGTAATATTTAATAAATTATTTTTGGCGTTCTTTACTCGAAAATAAAAGATAACATGCCTATAGTCTATTTGTATTCCTTTGTTTTTGTTACGTTATATAAATACCATCACTATTAGAAAGCAAATTCACATTTTCAATCATTTGTTTCTCTGCTTGACGTTTACACAATTTTTTTATGCACAACAAATTTTTCACAAACTACTAGGAGAAAATATCTAAATATACTGAGTAGTTGAGAAATACTAGGAAAACAATTGGGTATATAATCTGCGTGAGAAATTATTCGACCGTATTTTTTTGTTTTCCCTATGTTTTATTTTTTTGGGCCCCTTGAAATTGGGCTTACAACTATTTGTATTTTGCAAATATCTTCGAAAACGTAAAGGCGACATTAATAAAATTTATATGGGGTTGTAGATAGTCTATATGAACATTATTAATACAATAGTTTTTCCATGTATTTGAATTTTATTCTTTACTTTTTCATTTGAAGTTTAATTTTACAGAAAACGTTGCTAAAGATGCAGTGTACTACCATTGACAAACTTGAAAAAGTATAAATTCATAAAATGTAAATGGTAGCTGTGAAGATAATTCAAAAGATTGAGTGATAGTTGTGAATTCGTGATTTCGCTGTCACCTTATTCTCTCAAGGATTTTAAGAAATTATGTAATTTAAAAAATTTTCAATTATCCGTTTATCTTCTAAAGATAGTATCATAAACTTGAGATTTTTTGTATAAATTAAACATTAAAGGAAGAAAACATTTGTTAAAACTTTATCAATTGGTCTCCACACGTTTATTGTCTTTTTTACGGGTTACGGTTTCGGAGATATTTGCTCAAAACGAAATTTTAGGGTCAATTTCAAGGAGCCGCAGGGCCTACAAAAATTATAAATCAAGAAACCAGAAAATACGGATAAAAAAATTTCTCACGTAAGTAGACTGTAACTAATTTTTTTCCTTGTATTTCTAAATTACCCTGTATTTAATTGAATAGAAGTGGTAACAGTAGTCTCAAAACTTCTTTTTAGAAAACTAAATACCTATGTTAAAAACTAATTTTCAACAGAATATTTGATTGCAAAATTTGGCTCCCTGTGTAATAGAAATTGACTTTACCGTCACCTTTTAATAGGATGATGAACTATTCTATCATAAAATTGAGTACATTTTTTATTATCTTGACAGATTTCTAGACAATGAACCAGATGAAGTTTGTGAGATAATGAACCTTATGTAAAAATGCCGATATGTTTTTAGGTACAGAAATTTGTCAAAATAACTACTTTTTTATATTTTTCTGTACACCTAAATATTCGTATGACATAAACTTACTTAGTGCTGCATATAAAATTGTTTACTTTTGTTTTATATGCATGAGAAAATCCATGTTAAGATGTGACATTAGGTTAGCAACAAAGGTGAGTCTTAAAAACGTGTTTTTAAAGTTATAATAATATATTAGCAACTTTTAAATGGTAAGAATGTATAAACAAAAGTTTAAGGATTCTATTTTTCATTTAGTTTTGTTCTTCTTGCTCTATTTTTTGAGATTTCAGTACCTAAAATCACTACAAATACGGGTCATTTTTTGCCAGAAATATGGCCACCTTAACTCAAAATTTTGGGGGATTTTCAAAGAGCTGTAACTTGGAAGGAAATGATCGTAGAGAAAAAAAAGGAAATTGAAGCTTCAAGTGTCTAGTTTTCAGATCTGCAGTTTAAAATTTTTTAGTGTCAGCAGTTTTTGAGTAATCATAAGAAAATCAACGGAAAATAAAATGTAAATTTTTGCTCTTTAAAAAGGCCTATGGACTATGGAATTTTTTTTGGTAATTTCGTCATAAAGCTGTTTTAGATAATTTAATTCTCTTTAATTTCAGTGGTTCCGGAGCCTTCTATGATTATTTGTCGCTGAGTTATCGTCGATAAAAGCAAAAAAAATAATTTTTTACTTTGGCTATCAATTACTAACTCAGGAAATAATGGCCGTACAGAAAATCCAAGCAGGGTTTTGAAAACTACAAAGCATTCTCTACAAGTCGTAATTATGGGTTTTTGATAAAAAAAAAATTTCAAATGAAAATGTTGGTTAGAAAAAAGGTAAAAAATTGCATAATTAGGGATATTTGAATAACTTGGCACAACTTTGCAAATAATGAATACACTAAGGGCACGTACGCACTAAACGGGTACCCGTAATGCGACCAGCCGTCCGATTGACCGTAGTATGCGGTTGAACCTGCAAGTAAACGCATTGCGGGTAGTCGCATTTACAGCCGCAGATCCGGTTGCAAAACCGCTATCAATTGCGGCCAGACAAATCATTTCAAATATGGAGATGGAAGAAGTCGCAGCTGTTTATTACATCTACGCTCGTTATATAAAGAAAAAAAAAGAGAAAAAAGAAGTACTGGGTACTTCATTTTTTGCAAACACGAGAAGAAACAAAGCACTTTTAGGTATTTTTCGAAGAAGTTAAAAAATATGGCGATAAGTTTTTTGGATATACTAGAATGAGTCTAAAAACATTTGAAGAATTACTGAGCATTTTAAAAACCTTTATAATGAAAAGATACACGATTCCAGAACAGTATTAAGCCTGAAGAGAAGTTAGTAATAGTATTACGGTAAGTAAAAACATATTATTTCTTATAAATGTGTATTTAAAAAAAACACAGTTCATGTATCATCGCTCCTTCTCGCAAATGACAAGACCAGTCAGTCACGATGGCGACCCGCAAACTGAACGCACAGTGTGAATAGTTAACAGTGCGGCTGACCGATGGAGGGGCCGCAGGTCTCCAAGCGATGGGAACGGTTTACGGGCAGCCGCACCATAGTGCGAATAGAAAAATATATCCCCGTAAATAAACACACATTTTTTTTACATGCGGTCAACCGGACGGCTGTCCGCATTACGGGTATCCGTTTAGTGCGTATGTGCCCTAAGGATATTCACTGTAACGTTTCAACGTCAGTGTCCTAAAGAAACCCTGATAATTTCAAAACGCTGCGAATTTTTTTCTTAGTGTCCGGAATGTTTAAAGTCATTTTTGCTTAAAATCAATGTAATAAGTAATTTTTCACTTTTTATTCATTTTTTTAAGTTAAAAACGTTTTTTTAGCAATAATCCCTATTTTCTTCATCAAAAAACGTTCATGATTCTAAAAAATAAATGACAAACATTTTTTTCAAATTTATTTTTTTTTTTTAATTTTTAACATCCACAGGCTTCACAAACGTCAAAAAAAATTGGTTGATTTGGCGTTGCAGAACACAATTTAATATCGGGTATTGCCGCCTCTGTTCCTAATCACCGATTCTAAGCAGTCTTGTATATTAATGCACCGTCGGACGTCTCGTTGCGTAATTCCTTGCCAAGTTTGTAAAAGAGCCAATTGATGGAGATTTTGTAATTGCGGATTGTCTCATCGTCATCGACGCTCGAGCATGTCCTAAACATGCCCAATGGGGTTCAAGTCGGGACTCATAGGTGGGTGGTTGAGAATTACCAGATTGTTGGCGTGAAGAAACTTTCTCGTACGTTTTGCGGTATGAAGATGAGCATTATCCTGCATTAGAATGAAACGATTCCTCATGTATGTACGCATGGGCAGGACATACGTGGTTCAAGGACTTCGGTGATGTACCTCTCGGCAGTCAATCATAGATTGCAGTCAATTATCCGGGAATGATTACCAACTGTGTTCTGGTGTTAATGGATACTCTTGCCCATACCATAACGGAATCGCCATGGCAACTACAGACGATCTCTCGTTTGGCGTCGTCGTGGGGAATGAATAATTTAACGCGGCCAGTTACGGCTTTTAATGACGGTTCAGTTATGGTTTATGGTATGAGCAGGCGTATCCATTAATACCAGAACTCAGCTGGTAATAATCATTCCCATCATTAACTGCCGAAAGGTACATCACTGAAATTCTCGAACCACACGTCCTGACCATGCGTACAAGCATGAGGAATCGTTTCATTCTAATGTAGGATAATGCTCATCTTCATACCGCAAAACGTACGAGAAAGTTTCTTCATGCCAACAATGTGGTAACTCTCAATTAACCACCCACCTATGAGTCCCGACTTGAACCCCATTGGGCATGTTTAGGACAAGCTCGGGCGTCGATGACGATGAGACAATCCGCAATTACAAAATCACCATCAATTGACCCAGGATCTTTTACAAACTTGGAAAGCAATTACGCGACGAGACATCCGGCGGTGCATTAATATGTGAGACCGCTTAGAATCGGTGATCAGGAACAGATGCGGCAATACCCGATATTAAATTGTGATCTGCAACGCCAAATCAACCAATTTTTTTTTTAATTTTGAAAAACAATTTTCGAATTTTTTTTTTCATTTTTTTTAGAATTATGAACGTTTTTTGATTAAGAAAATATGGATTATTGCTAAAACAAACTATTTAACATAAACAAAAATGAATAAACAGTGAAAAATTACTTATTACATTGATTTTCAGCAAAAACGACAAATTTAAACATTCGGGGCACTAAAAAAAAAATCGTAGCGTTTTGAAACTATCAGGGTTTCTTTAGTACACTTTGAGGTTGAAAAGTTACAGTCAATATCCTTAATTTATTCATTATTTGCAAAGTTATGCAAAGTTATTCAAATATCCCTAATTATGCAATTTTTTACCTTTTTTCTAACCATTTTCACTTTGAAATTTTTTTTTATCAAAAACCCATAATTACGACTTGTAGAGAATACCAAGTAGTTTTCAAAACTCTGCTTGGATTTTCTGTACGACCATTATTTCCTGAGTAATAGATTGCCAAAGTCAAAAATGATTTTTTTGCATTGATCGACGATCGAACTCAAAAAATAGCGACAAATAATCATAGAAGGCTCCGGAAACGCTCAAATTGAAAAGAATTAAATTATCTAAAACCAAAAAATTTTTTGAAGTCCATGGGCCTTTTTAAAAACAGAAAAAATTTACAATTTTTTTTCCGTTGATTTTCATATGATTACTCGAAAACAGCTGATGCTAAAAAATTTTAAACTGCAGATCTGGAAACTAGACGCTTGAAGCTTCAATTTCCTTTTTTTTATTCTCTCTACGACCATTTCCCTCCAAGTTACAACTCTTAGAAAATCACCCAAAATTTTGGGATTTATTTTAATATCCCTTAATTTCCGTGCCTAGTGTATTTCGAATTTTTACCACCGGTAATGGCGGTGAGATTTTTAATAACGAGCGTTCAAATAAAAACGTGGTCAAGTTGGTTCTGAAAATTTGGACGTAGGGCGTAGCGTATAGCAAATGAACTTAAACGTCATCTGTCAAAGCGCTATATCGCCGCTATATCAATTTGAATATTTTCGTTTTAAAAAGCGTTTAAAATGGTGTTTTCTCAAGAACAAAAAGTGTTTATCATAGAGTCCTACTTTAGAAATGGACGCAAGATTGATGGAATATGGAAGTATTCTATTGAGGAATTTTTCATAGAATTTCAAAATCAATTTCCCAGCGTTGTCGAGTACAAAATTTTTCAAAGTGCAGTTCAGCGTTGTGTTAATGTTTTTCGTGAAACGGGCAGTGTAACAAGAAAAGAAGGAAGCGGCCGACCTAAAAAGCGGACTGAAGAATTAAAAGAAAATGTCCAACAAATAAGTAATGGAAAATGTGCCAAGAACTTCTGTACGTGTTTTATCACAATTGGTGGGAGTATCAGTCGGTACCTGCCACACAGTGTTAAAAAAAGATTTGCGTTTGTTCTCCTATCGTTTAACTTGTCAGCAAGAACTTCATGAAGTTGATTTTCCGCGACGGGCTGTATTTTGTGAATGGTTTTTAAACAACTACGGTGAACTTCATAATATCACCTTTTTTTCTGATGAAGCCTGGTTTTATTTAATGGTTGGTTTATAAAAAAGTATTAGTCCTAACTTAGTCTTAGTCTTAGTATTAACCTTTACACTAATCTTAGTATTAGTCCTAAGAATAGGTACACGTTTATAAAAACAATGTGTGGTCCTAATTTTATTAAGATTAACCAATGAGCGATTCGACTACGCGCATGGCTAGTAATATCACAGCATAATACTTGTTTATTATTCTGTGGTAATGTTATTTTATTTGTTTTGTTGGTGAGTGAAAAGTTAAATATAACCTACTACCACAGCTATTACTATGGTAACGGCGTAATGGTGACCACCATAGATAAAGAAAGGAGACCACTATGCTTCGAAATGCAATACTTGTGCATGCGCACTTCTCAGATCTTAGTCTTAATCCTAGAAAAATTAAAAGATGCGAACTTTCAAGGTCATGTCTTAAGACCTCCTTACGACTAGGGATTTTTATAAACCGATACATTACATTCTGTACATTTAACTTATTAGGACTAAGATTAAGGTTAATACTAAGACTAAGTTAGGCCTAATACTTTTTTATAAACCAACCATAAGTGGTTACGTAAACTCACAGAATATGAGAATGTGGTCTTCTGAAAAACTAGATAACTTTTTTGTCGAGGGCCCTCTACACGCTCAAAAAGTTGGAGTTTGGAAGGAGGATTTATGGACCTATTTTTTTTAATGGTACTCTTACTGCGCAAAGGTATAGAGAAGAAATTATCGCTTCGTTTGTTAACCAGCTGGAAGAAAACGAAATTACAAACTTTTACTTTCAACAAGATGGCGCAAGGGCACATACGGCAGGCGAGACGATGAATATGTTAAGGGAAGTTTTCCAAAATCGACTAATAAGTCTCAATGCTGAACATGAATTTCCACCGAGGTCATGTGATATTACGCCGTGTGATTTCTTTTTGTGGCCTTACCTTAAAAACACTATTTTTGAACTGCCTATTCCTGATTTAAACCATCTGCAGGCTCGATTTATAGACAAGATTCGTGAAATTAACAATACCCCGAGCATCTTAGAAAATGTCTTTAATTCTTTGAGGAACAGGTGTGAAAAGTGCTTGGAACAAGGAGGGGGACACTTTCCGCAGCTCCTCTAATTGTTTGTTATTGTTATCACGATTATTCTTTAAAATAAAGTTATATAGTCATTAACGTTATTGAAACTGACAGCTGCTATACATCTCGTTAAGACATGAGGTTAAGTTGGTCGCTATAAGCTACTCCCTACGTCCAATGTGTCAGAGCCAACTTCGACCACGTTTTTATTTGAACGCTCGTAAGACACCCCTTTCGTTGGAAAGAGACAGCACACTGCAAACCGAATTTACATTCTTTGTTTCTCATTTTTATACATTTGACTATTTTTACCTCAGAGTAATAAGTAAAGGGGAGGCCGCATTCCCTATTTCAGTACACAATGTAAACATGTAACCTCAACCTATTGTATGTTGATAAACAAATGATACAAAAGTAAACACAATGGTCCCTGGTACAGTGGCGTCCGAGTTTAGGTTTAAAATCTATCATAATATAAGGAAACCATAAAAATTACACTTTTTAATTGAATAAAATCAGAAGTGCTCGATTATTTAAGCTTTCATGTGTAATAAATAGACAATAAATAGGAAAAAGTTAATGGTTTCTTCAAAATCTATAATTAATATTTTAAAAACATTTCCAGAACAAAAGAGTGACTAAAGAAAACTCCTCGATTGAAACTATCATTATACTATAGCTATAGCAATGTCATTGCCTACTATTAATTCTATTATTTCATAGTAGTTCTCGATTACTGGAAGAATATTTATTAAAATAAATAATTTAAATAAAACTACAGGGAAAGGAGCAAAAATATATTTAATTAAAATCTGCTGGAATATAAACAATGCAAAGAAAACAAAACATATTTGTACTAAAAGTAACGGAAAAATGAATTTACATTGAACAACATTTAATCGTATGGGAAAATAAGCATATTTTAAATGTACGCAACAAAAATAAGCTGAATTTTGAGGTCATAATATTGACAGCTCGTCTCTTATGGAACAGGGACAACATGTGATTGAAGATGTTTTATAGCAACATCTATAAAATTTCCTTCACTGGCAATTTCTCGAAGAGGGAACCTTTGAGACAGCACAACCATTTCATCAACACTGTGCTAAAACGTATTACCTTCCAAATGTTGTATTAATAGGCACAGTTCCATGTGTGAGACATCGTTTTCCAGTTACTGTTACCTTAATATCTGTGGCACGGAAATGCTTCGACAGACATAATTATCCTTTGAAAAATCATATTCAGATATGGCGAAATTTTCTAGCCACACTGCTCGTATCGCAGGATCTTATGGTATTCTACAAATAAACACAGAGCTAGTGTCAGTATCAAAATACAAACATAATAAATTAACAAATAAAATACTTAGGACACCTTACACCCTTGTAAGAACGCCCATGGAAACAATGTCAAACTTACTTGTGAAAAGAAGTAGCACATATTTGGCTCTTTTCCTGTAATTGTCGGCATATTATACGCCGCTTTGGCATTTTTATTGAAATTAGATAAAAAAACAGTTTAAAAAGACACAAAACACTGAACTCGGCTAATATCTATTCCACAACAATAGACTGTAATAATGGCGTCCCCTTTAGAACCGTTTACTACCAGGCAATGATGCCACTTACGACGTTTGTATTGCTAGGAATTTCAATAATGTATTTTTTTTTCAGATATTCAAAATCTCTAGTTATAAAACAAGTTGCAAGAAAATAGTGTCGTAGTCTTATGCATATTACAATGTAACTAATTTGTAAGTCGAGGTCAAGAATGAGGTAGATCCTTGTACGATAATCAATTAAAATGACCGCTGTACCTAGCTATAAAGATAAAAATGTAACATTGGCATCAATGTCAAGGACATCACAAAGTACCAATGTTTGTAAATACACATATGTCAACACTTCACTATCGAATGTAAATAAAGGCGTCCCCTTTATTTATTAGTCTGAGATTTTTACTCAAATTATTCAATTTTTTAAACATTCATGACACATTTCTTTGGGTGTGGTAAATAATAATTTCTATGGTATTTTGCAATCCGCCATTTCGGATTTAAGAATTTTCGAATTAAAACCTTATCTTCGTGATTGCAACTTTGAAAACCACAATACGTTTCAGCCATAAACTTCAAGTTTTGAATGCTTTTCCGATTTTTACATCCGATATTTTTTATTTAGGAATTCAGACTTCAGATTCGTAATCAGCGACCCTTAAAACCCGCGGTAACAAAATTCAGGCAAAAATATTGAGTATATAAATTTGTGACTTAAAGGGGTAAGTGGCACCCTGGTCTGTACTAGTTTCCAACCTTTTGAAGGATAAGTTATATTATATTTTGTTCATTTATATATTTACTAATATAAAATACAAGGCTATGGTTTTTGTCATTGTTTTGCACTAACATTTGCTACTTTTGATCTTAGATGTGGAATTAACCTCCTCGAAGGGGAGGGTGTTGATTTAATTTTTATATATTTCTTTCCAATGCTCAAAATATTATTTTAAAATGTTTTTTAAAAGTATTTGCAAATTGTTGCTTTTCATTACAAAGCTTTACCTTATCCTCACTCTTTCACTATACTTTTGGGGATATTTTAGCGTTTTACTAAAAAATTTCCTGGTAGAGCAGTTTTTGGGCTGCGGATACGGATTCAACATTTATACAGACTGTTACAAATTAACTTCTCACTACAGGGATCTCGGAAACGGTAAGAGGTACAAAGTAGCTTAAATGGGGGCAAAGTTGCGTAATCAGGGGCCCAACATTATGCCTCTAAAAAATCAAGGCTAACATGATTAGTTTTTGAAATATTTGAAAAAAAAACAAAATTTTGGAAATTTGTTTCTGTTTCATTTCAGCTTTGTTTGAGGTAATATTGAAAAAGAAGAACACTTTCTCATGGCCACTTTCGAATGGCACAATCAATTTTTGTATGTAACGTTTTGTTTCTTCAGGACCATCATCAACTTAATTTTTTTAAATACGACCATAGAAATTTTATTATATTTTTTGCTAGCCTTCATGATCCCCAATCTGCTGCAACCTGAACCAGATTCAGGCGATTTGTCTCAAAAAATTCATCTTCAGTGTATTTGTTTCAAATTTATCTAAATTTTTTATTTAGATTTCTTTGTTTATTGAATTATCGTACACTGTAAGTGTGAAATCCATATAGTTATTTAAACTATTACCACCACATGTTACAATAAAACATTTATTATTATTAACTACATATTACCATCACTTGGTAAATACATAACTCAATAAGTTGTTGCGTCAAAATTACAACATTATTACAATTTTAATTTTATTATGACAAATTAATTCTTAAAATTGCATATGAACAACCAAAACACCAACTGAATATTATTCTTTAAAAAATTTCAGTAAATGTTCAAACATTTTCGTTTTGGCAAAGGTTGAAAATGAAGATCAGCATAATATTATCGAAATTTATTATATCTGTAACTGCAACTGTAAAAGAGCATGACAGATGTATTTGTATGAATATCCTGAAAAAAAATAGATTGGAATTTGTTTAAATTTTGAGCACTCGAGAAGCCTAGAAATAACTATGGACACGGGAATAAATCTTTAATAATGTTTTATATTAATACGTGGTGGTAATAGTTTAAATAACTAGATGGATTTCACAGGGTCTAACGACACTTACAGTGTATGATATTTCAATAAACAATGAAATCTAAATAAAAAATTTAGATAAATTTGGAACGAATACACTGAAGATGAATTTTTTGAGACAAAACGTCTGAATCAGGTTCGGGCTGAGGCAGTATAGTATTGGGGGTCATAAAGGCTTGCAAAAAATGTAATAAAATTTCCAGGGTCATATTTAAAAAAATAAAGTTGATGATGGTCCTGGAGAAAGTGTTCTTCTTTTTTCAATATCACCTCAAACAAGGCTGAAATGAAACAAAAATGAATTTCCAAAATTCGTTTTTTTTCAAATATTTCGAAAACTAGTAATGTTAGTCCCCTGATTACGCAACTTTGCCCCCATTTAAGCTACTTCTTATCGTCTCTGTAGTGAGAAGCAAATTTGTAACAGCCTGTATACACAGGATCTCATATCTGGTACAGAACTTTTTTTCATTTATGGGGCTGTTATTGTTAAATTACAGATATAATACTTACCTTCATTTTATAATGAAGATAAATGATGCTTTTAATAGGGATTTATCATTCAGTCGGGATAAATAAAGTGAATACAACCATAACTAGCTTGCTTTACTTTTTATTTAGAATAAAATTTTTTCGAATATCGAACATATTAATGTTTTAAAAGGGCAAATATTTTACACTTTTAAATAACGATAGAAGACACCCATACCTATATTTTTATTATAACCACAATCTTAAAAATACTGAAAGAAATGTACGTAAATGAATACTACTTGTAAGAAATTAATACAACTTTCAATACAGTACCATATGATAATGTTAAAAATAATATTAAAAAGAACATAATCAATGATCAACAGAAATACATACAGATGCGACAATATATTGGGTAAATTTTTTCAGACTAAAAATCATAACCGAATCTTTTGTTTTTGAAAGTTTTAGGCAATGGTGTTTTAAAAAGTGAGTCCAGCTTCTGAATATGTGTTGAATATCTTCTCAACAGAATTGATGTATGCAGCGGATCGCAAATCAATTCCCAAGTTATATTTCTCTGCTGTTTTCATGATAGCCTGCAAAATATAATCAGTAAACTCGATTAGTATGTTGCAATTTAGTTCTTCACTCAACTAACTTTTTTGAAAATAGTGAGTTACTTGTGGAAAAATTAATTAAAACAACAAACTGAAACACTATTATACTTGAAATCTATCAAACAACACAATATTTTATAAAGCATTGCCATTATGTAGGGTAACTGGAAGATAGTTTGTATGAACATGATTCCAATTAAAGTCCCTAGACTGATCAAGTATCAGAATCACTTTACAATTTGCGGCAAAATCTCTAGCCAACCTCAAAATATGATATTGAGACTAAATATATTTCTGTAGGATGTAAAAAATATAATTTTAATATCAGTGACAGCTCTTGACTTCCATACCAGGAATAATTTAGGTACAAAGTATTGACAAAAAAAATATATATATATATATAATTAGGCAGTTTTATTTTAAGTACTATTGAAATATAGGGAAAATGATTTAAATTACTTTTCCATTAAAGTTTGGTATTCCTCGCACTATTGATTTTTCAATAGATAGCATTACTGTTAGTTTATCTTTACAATCTTTTAAAAAAACACAAGAAGTAATACGTAAGTAACAAAATTTTACAACCACACTTCAACAAATTACGTTTAATATTAATTGGTTATGGTCGGACTAAACATAGCCCAGTGTATGGTAAATATGTGCTACTCCCACTCCGTCTTTCACTGATGCAAGTCGGTAACCATGACCACCGCTGTAAACACTTTACAGATGTAGGAACGAATTATGCGAAGCCCACGTATTCAGAATTTTTTAAACGAATTTTTCAAGTCGAGTTAATTGACTGCACATTATAAATTTAACATTTCCTTTTTATTGTGACTCATCGGGCTAATCTATTTAATTAGCCAGATAACATTGTAAGCTAAGTTTTAAATTAAATTTTTATATTATGAAAATTCCAAGGAGAGGTGCAGACCCAGAGCCCCGCACCAGCCGCGACTTCTTAATATGTTTCTTCAATATTTTGAGGCTTTTAACAATTTACTGAAGAACATGTGGTTTAATTTATTTATTACAAAATAATCTAAAATTTGAATCTAAAATAGTACATACAAACATCTAAATTTTGACAGTTACAGATACGTTAAACACTTTGACAAACTGCCATTTTGGGGCAAAATGAGAGCAGCCAGTTGAGGTACTTGGTCAACCTAAGGACTTTAGTTTCAATAATGGTTAGGTTTAGAGATTGCCTAAAAATAAGGTTTTTACTTTAATATTTCTTTAAAAAAATTTAAAAAAAACATCTCTTCTCTACCTAGTTTAAATTGCTGCTGATTTATTATGTCGGTAATGTATAATATAAATTATCAATAATTTTTCAATGTACCTTTTTACTAGATTTTATACAGATATTCCAGAAATAAATGCAGGTGACTTTTACTCATAAAAATAATAATACAACTCCCTAAGTCGCTTTTTTGAAAATTCAAATAACTAATGGAGTTATATAGGGTGTGAATGATATAGTCTGCTAAACTTCAATGGTAGATTCTACATACAAATTAATAAAAAAAGTTCTTATACAGGCTGTCTCCTAAAAAACGCCTCAAACCATAACTCCGTTATGATTTTAAAACACAAAAAATTAAATGAAATTGCTCTGAATACTCTATAGAGGGAGCCTCTTTTTGAAAAGTGATAGTCAACTTTTTTTTTCAAATGGCAATATAGTTCTTTTGTTTATTATTGTGCAGATTTATTTCCTGATGTATATGAACTTGACCTTTGTAACGCATTTATTACAGAAAAGACGATACCGCATTCGGCGCCCGGTCACTAATTAATGACAAATGTATTTTTTGACTAATCATCTGTGCTATGAAAAACAACAAATAATACAGTAAAGCAAATAAAACTCAAAAGAGAATTTTGTAGTTAACAGAAAAGAAACAATACAATGAATATCAATTAAAAGCCAAACAATTTAATTAAATACATTAACTATTATCCAAAGTTCAACAGGAAATAACATTAATTAAACACAAAACTAAAGAAACAAATTGTAGCCGTTGTTCTCTATGGTTTTTTGAGGAATGTATGGCTTGAATTTGTGATTTTTTAATACTGCATGTACTCTTTGATGCTCTAATATTATTAGAAATTTCCCAAATGGAAGTTCTTGGGTTTTCTTCAACGTTAAGAAAAACATAGAACTCGATGTTTTCATTAAATTGACATTCTTCTCGCTTTGGTTTTAAAAGCACCATAGTTTCTCAAATTTTCTTCAAGTCTTACAAATCTACGCGGTTTTGGAACTTCTCTGTGAGGAAATAGTTCTCTGTAAAGGCAAACTTCCGCACCACGATTTTATTATACCAAAAGTATATCTGAATCATGTCCGTCAATTGATTACTACTCAATATTTTCATGCTTTTCGCTTTTCAAAAAAAAAATAATAATAATACGCTCCAATAGGCTCACTCTATAGTGTATTTATAGCCATTTCACATAATTTTTTGTTTTTTAAAATTAAATTATAAATGACGGGAGTTATGGCTTGTGGCATTTTTTAAGAGACAGCCTGTATGTATGAGGAAATGCTGCAATTTCGAGACACAAGGTGTTGAAATTTAAAATAATTTATATTACATTTATTTAAATATTTTTTTATGAAACTTGAGCTAATAATTACAACTATTCCTGGGCAAACATTTGCTTAATTGATATATAAATCTAAGGTGCTAATAAACAAAGTTATTAAGAACTTTAAACTTTTGATATGCCACTGAATGTTTTGAAAATTAGAGTACAATTAGAGTTTGTTGATATTTCCTATAAAAAAAGAACATTTTTGAATTATAATTTTTTTATTTTAAAATAAACCTCTATATAGTTAAATAAATGGAAAATAACTCCAAAACTGTTCGTCTAACAAAAAAAATTGTAAGATTTTTTAGGGTGTTACTACCCTTCAGAAAATAAAAAATTCTTGTATAAATTATTTTTTTGGCGTTTCATAAATACATAGTATAGTTGGAAATTGCATTTCCGACAAAAAATTCCTATATTTTCTTTGGGACGGGAATATTCTCCGAGAATTTTAAAAAATGGTTTATTTTTCAAATAAAAGCCCATTTGTCTTAGAAATGATGCACTTGTCAAATTTGCAAAATATTCAATGCCGCAACTGACTGACAGATTTATGTATTTCAGAAAATTTTTGCCCATCACTGTGGTGGCAGACATGCAACGTTACCATTGGATATGACCAATTCCAGAAGCCACTATGGAACGTTTCAGAGAACCACTATTGTCAGGGGAATGGTTTGATCTGTAGCAGACTTAGAACTAATAAGAAGAACTGAAATGGATATCAGGGCGGTCCTAGGGATTCTAATAAGGGATTCACCCCTACAGAGGCTAGTCCGAGAATAATAAGGACAGGTCAAAGAGCTTAGCTAAGGTTAAGAAAGTGCAATGTAAGTCTGTAAAGACGAGACAAGAAACAACCCAATCATGTCAAGCATCTTAAGAGATATTTATTAAATATACAGGGAGTAACCAAAGTATGTTAAAATATTTAAGTGGGGTATTCCTGAGTTAGGATAAAATTTTATTTTCTTAAATAACTTTTACAAAAGATAAATTTTTCACACAAAACCGGGGATTTTTTGAGGTGAGAAATCATAATTTGGTATTAATTTTTGTGCAGCACTTAGAGGGCGCTACGTGGTGCGGAGATATGGGCGGAGGCGATGAGTGTGGCCCCATATCGGAATGCCTTGAGGAGGGTACAGAGGAAAATGGCCCTACGAGTGCGTAGAGCTTACAGGACCGTATCGTATAAGGCGGCCGCGGTCGTGGCAGGATTGGTCCCTATAGATTGGATAGCAAGGGAAAGGAGAGAAGTATATACCACAAACAGAAACATGAAGGAGGTAAGGACGGAAATGGAGAACAAGTGGCAAAATGAGTGGAAAAACAGTCTAAAAGGAACTTGGACAAGAAGGCTTATACCGACGATAGTCGTGTGGAGAAAGAGAAAGCACGGCGACCTGAATTATTATTTGACCCAAGTACCGACTGGACATGGGATTTTTAGGAGGTATATGCATAAATTCGGCAAAAGCCCCGATGAACGATGTGTTAGTTGCGGAGAGGAGGATGATGTAGAACACACGATATTTGAGTGCCAGAGATGGGCGAGGGAGAAGACACAGCTGGAAATCGCTCTCGGAGTACAGATACACCCCGATAACATCATACAAGTTATGCTAAAATCCAAAGAAGAATGGAACTGTGTAGTAAGGTATGTCTGGAAAAATGAAGACTAAAGGAAAAGAGGAGAGACAATGACAATCGGATAGAGTATAAAGTCGTGACTAACTAGCTGTTATAGTTTTTATTATATCTCGTTCTAGTCAATTACTTTTTTAAATTATTATTTTTTTTCTGTTTTTATACGCACTCTGTTCTAGTCAACTGGTAATTTGTTTTAATCCTTATTTATACGCACCTTGTTCTAGTCAATTAATGATTTCTTCCACATATTTTATATTTATTATTTTATTTATTTATTTGTTTGTTCATTTCAGTATATACATATTTATTTGTTTAGTTTGTTGTTCCAAATTTAGTTTCTTTTTTTTTGTTCGAAATTTATTGATTGGATACAGTTTAGTAATAGTTACGGTAACGGTTAGTTCTTCAGTTTAGATGTTATGCCTAAACGGTTAGTTCCTAAATTGAAGAATTGAGGAGGGAGGAGGGATAAAAAAAAAGAGGGCGCTACATATGCTATCATTATTCACTTTAATTTGCCATTACTTTTTTGATAGAAGACCTCTGCGATTCCTACACCTTTATTAAGCATAAAAAAAGCACACTTCCTTAACAACGCCAGAAGCCACCGTTTTCGAGAAATTTACCGAGTCCCTTAGGCGTTAAATGAAGTTGTTGAGAATTTTATGTTCCTGGTATTTTCCAACGGGTACGGGATTCTTCGATGAGGAGGGCAGAAGCTTGTATTAATGTTGGGAGTAGCCACTTTCTGCAGCTGATGTAATAATGATTTTGTTTAATTTTAATTTCATTTCCGGACAAAGGTGTATATGCACTTTTTTTTCTTAGAATTAACTCAGGAAAGTCCCACTTAAATATTTTAACATACTTAGGATACACCCTGTATATTATTTTTTGTTTGAATACCTTCTTTCTTGAAATCAATCCGTTTATGTTTGTAGGATCTTTTTTTTAATAATTTGTGATCCACTATTAAAGTTTGGCAGAACATTTATCATTAACACTTTGTATATCCTCAAAAGTACTTTCTTTAATTAATATTTGCTTTTTTCCAATTAAACACTTACAAAAAAAATCATTGAAACCGGAAATTCTAAAAGTAGTTGTTATTGATTAAAAAATTACTTTTTATATATAATTAAAAAAAGAAACTTGATAATGATTACACAGACTAACAAAATTTAACTTTTTTTTTTAAAGCAGTAACTTGAATATATATTTCCGAAGGATTTAGGTGCGCTGAATCCGAATCTGGCAGCAGAATTGCTTATCACATCAGATTTTTGAGATATCCTAACCTAAAAGTGCAAAAAACAATATTTTTTGTCATATTTGAGGTTATGTAGTAATGCCATCTATTCTTTTTCAAAAAACTAATACATTGAATATGAAAGTACAAGGCTCCCTCCTTCGAATACCGTCGAGTTTGCTCAAATATTTTTTTTTTCGTTGAGATATCACATGACGAAATTTTTAAGTTTTTCAGTTTCTTAATATGCAAAAATCTACTAAGGATCCCTTAGACATCAAGCCGTCGATTGCAATTCAGAAACTTCATACCCATACGGTTTGTGGGTTTGGAGTTGGTGGGCTTGGTGTTTGTAAGCTTGGAGTTTGTAGGTTCGGGTTTTGTGGGATTGGGGTTTTGTGGGATTGGGGTTTGTGGGTTTAGGGATTATGGGTTTAGGGATTGTGGGTTTGGGGTTTGTGGGTTTGTGGATTTGGAGTTTGAGTTCATATGTATTGAAGGTTTCTGAGTATGAAGTTTCTGAACTGCAATCAAATGTTTGACGTCAAAGGGATCCTTAGTAGATTTTCGCATATTAAGAAACTGATAAACTTAGAAATTTCAACATGTGATATCTCAACGAAAAAAAAAAAGATATTTGAGCAAACTCAACGGCATTCGAAAGAGGGAGCCTTGTACTTTTATAGTTATTATATGTATTTTTTTTAAAAGAATAGATGGTATTACTACATAACCTCAAATATAACAAAAATAGTGTTTTTTGCACTTTTAGGATATCTCGAAAACCTGACGTGATAGAGCAATTCTGTGGCCAGATTCGGATTCAGCGCACCAAAATTCTTCGGAAATGCATATTAGTGTGTCTGCTTCTTGACCCTTGTTGACCTGTATTATTAATAAACTTAAAAGTTGTCTTGTTTGTTGTAAGTTTGTTTTTCCCAAAAAACAGTTAATGATATTGACTTAAAATACGAGTACCTTTTTGTTTTGCCGATCTTTAATAGGTATCATTTTTCAAAAAATGATTAATAAAAAAATTATGATCAATTTTCTAGTCACAGCTTTGATATTTTGAAAACTATCACTATTAACTGAACAAAAGTTATAGTAAAATATTAATTCAAAAATAAAATAAAACTTAGATTAGGTTAACTCTGTTAATACTGAATTTTTAATATCACTCTCTAAAGCCTGTATCAGACAATGCAATTTAGTTGCAGCGTCAAAATTGTGGGAATTTTGTTGCGAGGATAAAATTGCATGTTTATTATCACACAATGGGACAGAATTGCTGCAATTTGTTTAGTTTCCAGCAGAGCTGGGTAATTCCTGGTGAAAAAGTAATTAGTAATTACAATTCCCATTTTTTTTCCTGTAATTGTAATTGTATTTAAGTACTTTTTTTTATTAAAGTAATTTGGAATTGTAATTACAGCAAAATTGTTGTAGGAATTGTAATTTGTAATTATATTATTTGAACTATCGAATTACAAATTACTTCTATAAGTACAAATACTTTTTCCAATTACAATTACTTTTTCTAATAATTATAATTACTTTTAAGATCATGTGTATTGCGTAATTGCGTACAGGCTTGCAGACTTCCATTATTTCATTTGAGGAAAGCCTTGTGCCGCGTAAACAATAAAAGGTGATTTGGTGAATTAACAGAGTACATTTTATTTTATTATAATTATTATTAATTTAGAAAATGTACGAAGTAAAAATATGTTGTCTATAGCATCAAGTTTTATAAAAATATATATTATGTATCTATGTGTTACTGCTCTTATTTTGTGTTGAGAAAACTTCTGGTTCGATTACTCAGCCTTTCACTCATACTTGTTCGATTCGTAATTTTTTTAATAATAATTATTGCTTTCCAGTCAACCCAAAACTGCTGTATTCTATATTTTGCAAATGTACTAACAACCAAAAAAAGAGCATCGGGTTGAATTAATTACCTGACTAATAATATAAAATTGAACTGAACTAGTTTAAATTATTAAATAGGAATAAAAATATAAAAATTCTATATTAGAAAATGAATAAGAATAATCTTTTCATTTTAGTATCAATTCTAATAAATAATAAAACGCAATATTACACAACACTTAATTTAAATTTTTAACTTAACTTTTTCCTTTTTCTCTGATTGGTCACTATAATTTACTTTATCATAAAAGTAATTATAAAAGTAATTAGAAAAGTAATTGCTAAATCCATTTTTCATGTAACTGTAATTAAATTAATATAATTCCTTTTTTAAAGAATATACTTTGTAATTGTAATTAGTTCCTTTTTTTTTAAAGTAATTTGTAATTGTAACTATTTTTAAATTACAAGTAATTACCCAGCTCTGGTTTCCAGTAGTGTTACCAACTATGCATTGTTTAACATGTAAAATTTCTTGTATGTATCTTATAAACAATTATTTTTTATTCAAGCAAAACATTGCAATGGAAGAAAATTTAAAAGTAAATTGCTGTATAGCTTTAATAGTGGCTTCAACGGTGTTACTAACAACAACCATGATCAACAGCCAACAGCTAGGTTGGCAATAAACAAATCTTCATAAAAGTAACTAGAATCCTTGCAATTTTGTTGCAAGGAATAGAGCATGTTCTAATTCATGCAATTCAGTTGCCGGGACAGAATTGCAAAGTCTGATAAGAAAAATTTCATGGATTCTATCGCGGCAACAAATCCCTGCAACAAAATTGCATTGTCTGATACAGGCTTAAATTGTCTACACTTTATTTCTGGACAACCCTGTATAATTTTTAGTAAATAGTTTCAAAAAGATCACTTTTCAGTAACCATTCTCCACTTAGCTTGCCATTACTACCTTTGAATTTAAGCTGAAAACATATTTTCGTTTAAAATATACTTTTTGACTTCATTAATCAAAATGCTGAAAAAATAATAAACTAAGAATACACTGCTTGTGAAAAAACAACTTCAGTTTTTAAACAAATATAACCTATCTTTATTAAACATATATTTTTTGTAAAGCCTATTCCGACATTAATTTCATAAAAAAATTCCTAGTGATTCAGAAAAATAACCAATTTGTGTAAAACTTTTATACATACCTAAAATTTTTTATTGGCCGACAATCCAATTTTAAATTTTGTAATTTGGTACCCTGAAAAATTGTCTGCACGAAAAATAAACGATAGGAAATTTATCTTAATTTTAATGACTTATTTGGAACATTTTTACAATTTAATAATATACACATATGTTTGATTGCTACTAATAAGAAATTATTAAAATTAAAATCACTAGGTGATATTTGAAGGTAAAAGAAAATAAAACATCAAATGAGGAATGTCTCAAGTAAAATAATAAAAGGCAAGTTAAAATTACGAATATTTAGTCAGGAATATTAAAAGATAAAGAATAAATAGTCCCTGATAAATTTGAAATTAAAAATTGTTAAATTAATAAGCAAACCCGGCATCGCTTATACTGTGGAATATTTTTTGTACGGAATTTATGTATGCTGACGACCTCAAATCCATTCCCAAACAATATTTCTCTGCCGTATCCTTAAGGGCCTGCAATAAAAACAATAGTTCCAATTTTTTTTTATAAAGACGGCACATTAGAATGCCACTTTTTGGTAAAAAATAGGTTAGGTTTGTCCTCCGTTACCAAAACAAATTGTAATAGCAGTGGTAGAAGGCAGCTTTAAGTAGAGTTGATTTAGTGTTGGCAATCCGATTAATTACATTATTAACATATGTATTTTTTTGCCTACCGTCTTATTTGAACCTCAGATAATATCGTAATTAAGTATACAGATAAGTAAACCTTAGTCAATCCGTACAAGGCTTACACATTCCGCTTACCTCACGTGATAACGGAATAATTACGGTATTAAAATAATACTAAGCAAATGTACCTACAGATACTATATCTTACATTTAAAAGTTTAAATATTGTGAATCAAATATTTCACTTATACAGGGTGTTTTGGAAAAAGGTACCATAAATTCAGGAGCTGATGGGTCATCAAACGGTAAGATTTTTTCCTTCATTTTGAGATTTGAGATCAAATATGATATTTTTAAAAGACCCCCTTTTGGAAAGTGGCTTTCGACTAATTTTTTTTTAACTTTGCTATGTGATTGTAAAAGTTTCAAAGTCTGAAAGTCCTTTGTTTTGGACCTACGGCCCCTGAAAATTGAATTTTTTTCTTTTACGCTGCATAGTAAGAATACAGCAGATCCTTTTTTGTAAAATTACATTACATTGAACCTTGCCCGATTGATTAGAGATGTTTTCAACTTCTGGTTCTGACCAGAAGTAGTCTTTCACGGGAATCGGCATGAGATCAAGTTCAAAGGTCATTTAGGGCTCAAAAAACGCATTTTAGAAAAATTATTTTAAACAAAAGTTTAACAGTCTTCGATGCTGAATCGAAATCCGCAATAAAAAAATATATTTTATTTAAGAAAACTGACTTCCGGTCCGAATAGGCTACTTCTGGTCGGAACCGGAAGTTGAAAACACCTCTAATCGACCGATATTATGAATGTAATGTAATTTTATAAAAAATAATCAATGCTTTATTCTTACTATGTGTAGTAAGGGGATTCAATTTTCAGGAGCCACACTATTGGTCAAACGGCATTCTTTTATGTCAAAATTAAAGCTTATTTAATGCAGATTTAGGGAAAATTATTGCGAATGTCATCTTCCCCTATTTTGGGGGTGGAAATGAAGGGTGAATAGGTGAAAAAAGTGAAAATCGATTTTCTTCATTAAAAAATCTTATATCTTTGATAAATACATTGAAATTAAGACACATTTTGGAGTAATCAATGCTCAATTGAAACAAGTTAAGGAAAAATTAATGAAAATATTTTCATCCCTATTTTAGGGGTGGAAGTGAGGGGTGAGGGTGTGGAAAAATTAAAATTAAAGAAAATATGCATGAAAGGTTTTTGTTGTCGCTGAACACGTATAAAAGCATCATTAAAACAAAAAACTCTTGTTTAGGAGCTGTTTTTATCATCCCCTGATTTAGAGGAAGAACTGAAGGGTGGGGGATTGAGTCTTTCAATTCTCTGATCTTAAATAACATGGTAGACCATTTCCTTATTATCTGTAAATTTCAGGGTGATTTTTCATTATCCCCCGTTTGACCGATAGTGGGCCGTAGACTTTTAATCAATGAGATCAGAACTATCACATAGCAAAGTTTCAAAACAAAAATTAGCCAAAAGCCACTTTCCATAAGGATTATGCGAAATCCTTTTAGCCATATTTTTTTTATAAAAATCAATGTAATGTCTGAGGATATCAGCAATATTAGTTTTTGACCATCCGCTAGAGGTCGCTAGCTTCCACTTTACCCTATGACTTATCACATAGCTTTTCTGAGGTTAGGTTTCTTATGGTATGTTGTATAATATAAAATTTAATTTTAAATAAAAAAGGTATTCTTGCAGAAATTGCAACATTTTTGAGAAATATGCAATTGACTGTTTCAAGGTATCCTATATAACAAACACGGTGTTCGAAAATGAATGAGCCGTATATTAAGGATGACCTCCTTGGATAAAAATGCACCGATTTAGATCAAGTTACCTTAGTACAAACTTGCTGCCTTCAAAATTGTTCGAATAGTTTTCACCCAAAAAAAAAAGTAATAAGATGAATCACATTAGAATACATACAGGGTGTCCCGAAATTAATGCAACAAAATTTGGTCATAGATTAAGACAAATTTAGGGGACCTATATTTTTTATTTTTACCAAGTGACAAAAATATCTCAGAACCCTGTTGTACGAGAATTACTAAATTTGGTACACAGGGGTTTTATGACATGTGGAATTGATAGTGCTAGGTTTTTTGGCAGCCCTTAAGACACTGTTTCATTAGTTCCGTTGTCTTTGAAACCAAAAAAATTTGGTCGTATATTTGAATTTCTTAGTTCCCTAGAAAACCATTGTGTTTAGAAATTTTTTTGTCTCTTGATGTTTTTTTCGTAACACGCAATGTTTTTGAGAAAATGGCGAATCACAATACGCTTTTGATCACATTTTGACATTTGCGTTTTACGAAAAAAGTAACAAGGGACAAAAAAGTTTCTAAATTTAATGGCTTTCTAGTGGACTAATAATTTAAAAGAAATTTAAATATGCGACCAAATTTTTTTTTGCTTCAAACAAGAGGACCCACGAAAAATTGTCTTCAGGGGAATCTCCGCCAAAAAGCGTAGCACTATCAGATTCCACGTCATAAAACCTCCGTGTACCAAACTTAGTGATTCTCGTACAACAGGGTTGTGAGATATAAAAAAAAGACAGATTTCAGGGGGCTGTAACTCCGAAAGAGGGGCCCAGTTGGCAAAAATAAAAAATACGGGTCCCCTAAACTTGTCTTAAGAATCTGTGACCAAATTTTGTTGCATTAATTTCGGGACACCCTGTATATTAATAATTTTTATGAATAATATAATGAAAATACAAACGTATATAAAAATCAACAAATAGATTCTGTTTAAGTATGATGTTTGACTTTATTATCGTGAATTGCAATAGATGCTTTAAGGAAATTGTACTAACTTTTTGTTAATGAGCATAATTATGCTCAAAATTAGGTTTACTACAAATTTGTAGTAAACCTAATTTTGTTTGAAGAGGATGATCGTAAAACTCGATTACTTCAAGTCAAAATGACATTGACAACTCTGGTTTATTTTCATCCAAATAGGCTATCCTTAAAATATGGCCTATTCGTCAATATTGGAACAGTCTTTCTCTAAAAACATTATACTTGAAACTTTACATTACAACCCAAGCACCCACACCCCCACAAACACCCACCGAATTTCAATAGATTACACAGCCACACACAAAAAAATTTTTCTTTTCATGCGATATATGTTATCCATAGTATTTTTGCCTCCTGATCACGAATCCGGTGTCAGAATTGAGCTATCACATCACAGGAATACCCTAACCTCAAAAAACAGGTCAAAATAGCAAAAATTCACGAAAAAGTGCTAGGAAAAATACAAAATTTTTTTTATATTCAAATGCTCATTTATATGGTTAAGACCCCGCCAAACGTGAATCCGTGGTCAGAATTGATAATTCTTTTTCTAACCTAAAAAAACGGGTCCAAAATTCAAAATGGCGGATCCAAGATGGCCGACCAAATTTTCAAAAAATTCACGCTAACTTTAGTATACGGGAGTTTTCGGGATCGCTGATCACGGATCCGAGGTAAATTTTGCAAAATTCAAGATGGCGGATCCAAGATGGCCGAACAGATTTTCAAAAATAATATTCGCGACAAATTTGGATCCGGATTCGTGATCAGTGACCCCGAAAACCCCTGTATGTCAAATTTGGCGCGAATGTGTTATTTTTCGAAAATTTGGTCTACCATCTTGGATCCAAAATTCATCAATTCTGACCGCGGATTCACGTTCGGCGGTGTCTTAACCATATAAAAGAACATTTGAATATTGATTTTTTTTGTATTTTTCCTAGCACTTTAGTGAATTTTTGCTATTTTTGACCTGTTTTTTGAGGTTAGGAAATTCCTGTGAAGTGATAGCTCAATTCTGACACCAGATTCGTGATCACGAGGCAAAAATACTACGGAAAATATAAGTCGCATGAAAAGTACAGATAACTTTTTTTTGTGTGTGGCTGCGTCGTTTTTTTTTTAGAAAAGATATGGCTAAAATTTGATTTTAAAAAATGTTCTTTGGCACCCTGTATAACAAAAATAACTAGGAAAAAATATTGTATCATTGTTTAAATGTGTGGTACTTTTTCCAAAACACCCTGTGTAGAAGGAAACACTTGGAGTAAGTAGGATATGCCACTATTAATTTTCACATTGGTGTTCACTTATTCTTTAGAAACCAAAAGATTTGTTTTAAATCGAAACTAGCCAAAGACAAAGGACCGTGATTTCGGAAACAACCTCTATATAATTTTTTATCTGCAAATATCCTATTCTCGACTCGACATTTTTCTATATTTCTGAATCCATAAACCTAGACATTGTTAATATGCAACATTGCACACGTCCATAAAAGCGTCATATTAGTTCGCAACAGTAAAAACACGAAAATCCCATGCACATCTCACTGCACAATTACAATTTATTTTAGTAAAAAAAAAACAGGCCACAGAAATGTGAGGAAACACTTAATTTCACTTACCTTAGCGCTCCTCTCCATAGTGAAGTTCAGACCAGAATGTACAATGTCTTTTTCCGAAGCACCGGCAATCTTCTTCTGGAAAGGTACCGATGGAACAATTGGGATTCTTCCGACATCGGTAAATTTGCGTTCCAGCGATTCTTGCACGGATTCTACACAAAAAATCAAGCACCTTTATTCCATTCCCACAAATAAAATCACGGATGATGTTAGTGTGTATTATATTTCTGTTATTTATTATTAATTATTACGCTTTTGAATCATTTTTTAAATGAAACATGAAGCTAATTCAGTCTTCCATCAAGACAATTACAACTTCTCGAATTTTTCTAGCCTGATATCTCGTAAACCAGAAATGGACCAATGAAGAGCTGTACTCTCTATATTTCATGTTACTTTTTCCCAAGTCCGATCTCTATCAAAATTAAAATTAAATTTATAGAATTAAAAACTTGACAGATTTTTGTGAATGGTAAATGTCTAATAATTTATCTGTAGTATTTTCAGTCGATCCTTTTATGTGATTGGGTATTTCTGCCACACTAAAGAGAAAACATTTTAAATAATGCATAGGTCAGAAAGTTCTGGGACTAATCCACAGATGGCGTCACAAATAAAAATCCATGTATGTTGATTGTACTAACCCCCAAAAGAAATATGTCAAAGTTTCGTGACATTTCCACTTATCGAGATATTGAAGTTTTAGGGACGCTATTTTTGACATTTTCAAAACAATGTACAAAACCGAATTTCATGTGTTTATTAAACACTGTGTTTCAACAGGCAAAAACATCGTTCAAGCGCAGCATTGGCTTAAAAAGGAATCTGCTTCGTCGAAAATAACCATTTGTCGGTGGTTTGCAGAGTATAAACTGGGCTTATATGGACAACAATGATACTGAACGCTGGAGATATCCAAATGATTGCCTTTTGATAGCTTTAGAATGTAAGCTATCTCCTGCAAATTCATTTTACAGTTTAGTCCAACCAAATTACACTTGGAGAAAAAAAAATTGTTACATGGACTTTTATAAGTGGAAACGGTAAAGGGGCTTATAATAAACGTAATAAAAAATAAATGCGTGAGCAGGGGTGGCGGAGGATTGATTTGGGGGGTTGAAAAGTTGTAAAAAATTATTGTATCATTGGGATTTCTGTCGAAAGTTGACGTCAAACAAAAAAGTATCCAATACAAAAGTTGTAGATCCTGCAAAAATCTACAACTTTTGTAGAGGTCACTTTTTAAGATAACCTTAAAATATTTGAGAAAAGTGTGAAAAACAGATAATTTCTTATTTATTGTTTTTTATTTCTCATTTCTGCAAAAATAATTTAATTTTGACAAAACTTGGTGACAGTATACCTTTCTGTATCTTAAATAACCACAATTTTTTTTAGATAAAAAAATCAAGAAGTTTCCGAGATATTCATTTTTTCCGGTCTGAAAGTTTTTTTTCAAAGAAAAATTCTACTTAAAAAAATCATCGTACAGTTCTGCCGGTGACCATTTTTTCTGTTTTGACATATACTTTTTGGTGAAATAAAAAAATCTGTAGTTACAGTTCAAAAACAGTTAAAAATGTAAAAAAATAAAAAAGGACTTGCAACAAGGAAATTTTCAGTAACTGTAGATAATTTGTTTAAATTTAAAAAAATCTAAAAACTGATTACACTATTCAATTATACAGAAAAGAATACAAAAAAACTGTCTTATTGTTTGACCCAAAACTTTATTTTTTGTACAAACACACAAATGATAAATTATCTCTGGATGATTTGAGATTTCAGCAATACAAAGTATTAACTGCAAAGTCTACTTAACACGTTGACTGCGAGATAATCTCAATGTACTTTGTCCGTGACTGCGATACATATCTTCGGGGATATGTAACAAAACTTCTTCTGTGTGCGGTACATATCCCTGGGGATATGTGATTTTTTTTACATTTGACCCTATAAAATGAAAAATACCACAATTATTGCTATAAACTTGCATGTATCTGTAACTATATATCCTAGGATACTAACGTTTTTATTCGCAAAGAGTTTTGAAAAGAAAATAATAGAAAAATCATTATTTCTAAAAACTACAGATTCTGCAACTTCCACAAGATACAGTAAAAATGTGATTATTGAGATTCGCATATTTTTTATAATGAGTACATACCCCCCGAGGTATGTACCGCAGTCAACGTGTTAAATTAGAAAAATTACCACCAACTGTTGGAGCAGCTATACAACACTTCTACAGAGCATACTTTCAGCTTTAGAAGTGGCTTGGAAACAAAAACTGCAACCTAATTACTCATATCTCGCTTTACAGAAGCTTCAGTCGTGCCTGAAGATTTATTAAAAACAAATTCTTGCAGCTGCCAAGGTTTTTAGCTTGTTTTAGCTATCATTTAAAATTTTTCCTGAGTACGGGTCTGACGTTTTCAAAATACCTATCTATTGGAGGAAGTCATAACAATATAAACGTCAAAACCGCAGAAAATATTCAATACTTTTTTTTACTATTAAATTCGTATTATTTTTTTATTAGATACAATTTTTTAAATTATTGAGTAAAAAGAATTGTTGGATATTTTGTGCTGTATTGACTTTAATACAGTTATGACTTTCTAAAATAGATGTTTGAAAGTGTTCAGAGTCGTACTCAGGAAAAATATTAAATGATAGTTAAAAACCTTTTTACAATAGTAATATCATCTAATTCAGAATTAAAAATGACTTTAAATTTTGTCATAAAAATAGCACAATATATTTAAAAAAATTAACCTGATGATGGCTTTATTTTAAAATTCGTTTTCAAATAAAGATAGAAAAAAAAATAAAACGATTTTGCAAAATTTCGGGTTTTTCCAGATATCTCTGGAACTACCCGGAATTTAAAAAAATGCTAAATGGTATATTGTTAGATATAAAAAAACACAACATTTTTCTAATTTCATCCTTATCTTGGACACACTGTATATCTATGAATTCATCAAAATTAAAAAAAAAAAATAAGTACACTAATCGGAATAGAGAAAACAATATTATTTATTTTATTTATTCACTATTCGACTTAGATGTTTACAGCAATACTATACAAAAATAAAGTTTTGGGTCAAACAATGAGACTTTTCTTTTTTTATTTTCTTCCGTCCAATTGAATGGTGTAATCTGTTTTTGATTTTTTAAATTTATACAAATTATTAACAATTACTGAAATATTCATTGTTGCAAGTAATTTAAAAATTTTTTTTTGCATGTTTGAGCATGTTTTTGAACTGTGAATACATATTTATTAAAATTTCACCAAAAAGTATATATCAAAACGAAGAAATGATCACCGGCAGAACTGCAAGATGATTTTTCTAAGTAGAATTTTTCTTTGAAAAAAAAAACTCTCAGAACAGAAAAAATGAATATCTCGGAAACTTCTAAATTTTTTTATCTAAAAAAAATTGTGGTTATTTAAGACACATAAAGGTATACTGTCACCAAGTTTCGTCAAAATTAAACTATTTTTGCCGAAATGAGAGAAAAAATGCAGTTTTCACAACTTTTCAACTCCCCATATCAGCCCTCCGCCACCCTACCCATTTATTTTTTTTTCGTTTATTATAAGCCCCATTACCATTTCCAATTATAAAAGTCCAGGTAACAATTTTCTTTTTTTCCCCTTTAAATGAGTTATTTCGATCGGTCTGGTTGTCCAACAAAATTTCGAGGATTTTTTTCATATTTTTTGATGCTGTCATCTCATTTTAACTCAGCAAACCACCAACAAATGGTTGTTTTCAATAGAACAGATTCCTTATAACACTTTTCTACTGAGCTCGAACGGTATTTTTGTCCAGCGAAAAAACAGTGTTTAATCAACACACAAAATTCGATTTTGTCCATTGTTTGGAAAATGTCAAAAGTAGCATCACTAAAATTGTGAAAATATGTCAATATCCAAATTGTGAATGTCCAAATGTCACAAAATGTTGACACGTTTCTTTTGAAGGTTAGTACTATGTAACACACATGTATGTTTGATTTGTGTCGCCATCTGCGGATTACTCCTGGAACTTTTTGACTAATTTGTTACCCCTGTACGATCCCACCTAGATTGTGAAACTGATGATAACCTTGTGTAAAACTGAAAGTATTTTGCGATGATTTATAAACATCGCTAACTTTATTTTATGTTATTTACCTATTAGGATGTGCAACGCCACTTATTGTGCCAGCTATAATTATAAACCGTTAACTTATTCCAAGAAATACTTACGTAAGAGATGGTAGTTAGAGTCCCTCTCATATTTGAAGGTCAGCCTACCATAAGACACATGGTTGATATTCTTCAACCACTCGAAGAACGATACCGTCACACCACCCGCGTTGACGTACAAATCGGGTATTACCAGTACGTTCTTCTTCAAAAGAATCTCGTCCGCGGCGGGTGTGAGTGGTCCATTGGCAGCTTCGCAAATAACCTGACACGAGATCGATCAAATAACGATTTATGAAACCTCTCCATTGCTTTCACTTACCTTCGCTTTGATTTGAGCTGCGTTTTCTTTGTGGATGACCTTCTCGGTGGCCGCGGGAACGAGGATGTCGACTTCGTGGAAAAGGAGGTTGCCCTCGTAGGGCTTAGCACCAGGGAATCCTACGACGGTTCCATTCGCAACGCGATAGTCTTCTAGATCCTAAAAGCAGATCAGATAAGCGATTTTTTTTCCTACGGCCCTACAGAATATTTGCTATGCTATGAACCAGGTATATTAACAGTCACAACTTTTTGTGGTTAGGACTTTGAAGTTCTTAGCAACGTTTAGACAAAAAAAAATTAAAATAAATAAAAAATAAAAATAGCCTGACAGTCCAACAAGTATTGTCTCTAATAATCTTCATCTCCAAAAGTTCAGGCATGAAGTGAATGCTGCGAAAGGCTTAAGAGAATGACTAGTGACAGCCAATATAGAAAACTCTCACCTTGGGATCAATACCTTCTGGATTAAAAATGGACCCATCGTATTCGACCACACCGATACACTTGGCCCCGGCCCGGTGGAAGTACCTCATGGTATGCAGGCCGACGTTACCGAAGCCCTGGATGATGAAGGTCTTGTCTTTCCAGCCGGTTTTCAAGCCGCACATGTCCATATAGTTGCCCTCATTGATAAAGTTCTCCAAGCCGTGGAAGACCCCGCGACCGGTCGCGGAAACGCGGCCGTGAATGCCGCCTTGGTTGATGGGTTTGCCTGTGACGCAGGCATGATTGTTGATGTCTTGGTACCCGATAGTCTTGGCATAGGTATCGGCCAGCCAGGACATCTCCCTTTCGCCCGTGCCCATGTCGGGGGCGGGCACGTCAATGCTGGGCCCTGCAGGGAACAAAGGGAATATTTTTCGTAAAGAAAAATCTCTAGACCGATGTAACATTACTTTATTTTAAAAAAAGGTACCAAGGAATAAGCTAGCTTGAATTCTAAATCAAAATGTAAGAACAGAAATAATTAAAATACATATTTGGGCGGATAAAAATATTACAATAGGGTATTCCTTGGTTCATTTCAAGTCAAGAAAAAATGAACAAACGAACATTGGAATATACTGTAGCCGTAGCTTATATGACCAATGGTATGAACCTATATTCTAACCGGTTTAATTTTTAATTAATTATGTTAAATTTAGGAATATTCCAAATATTTATAGCCACAAGTGCAAATTATTTGCATCAAATTGTAAATAACAAGAATTCACTGAATTTATATACAGTGATTTACAACTTCTAAAAAAATTTGGGAGTAGATGCGTCATGAAAAATGGAATCAATATCGTACAAATTTTTTATAAAATCCTTATACTTTCCGAGAAAAAAATTATTGAAGTTGTAGTATTTACAACCTTTAGCTGGGCTACTGTAGTCTCTAGCGTTATTTGCTCACGTGGCCCCAGGCGATTCCGAATACTGAAATCTGATTTTAGTATTATCGTTGTTGCGATAGTGTTTACACTAGTTTTTCATGTATCAAAAATGGCTTACGTGTATAGCAACGTGAAGTTGATGGATATTGTTTTAATTTATGGTGAAGCAAGACAACTGCTGTGTTAGTTCGTAGAAACTAAGTAAGATGGGCCTAAATGTTTACATGTCGGTGGGTAAAATTTTGAACAGTTGCTATTATTTAATTAATTAAACCACAAATTAATTTCATTAATTAATAATAACAATAGCGGCAAAAGCAGTTGAATTTGCTGATATAAAATAGGTGTTAATTTTATTTATTTCTTTCATTGGAAAAGAAATTCTTCCAATTTTTTGTCCGTTTATTTCTTATTACACTTTGCCACCGTGCCGGTCATCGACTGCATGCTTTGCCTTGCGTTCAAATAAAAAAGATCAGTTTTATTTCATCCGAAATTGTTTGTTATGAATATAATTTAAAAAAAATCATTAAATGTTCATATAAATAATTTACGTAGGAATTTTGAACTTTTTAAGTGGTATTGCTTCTAAATAATTATTGTAAACTTCCTCACCTAATGATTTGTTTGAACTACGCATATTTAAAATTATTTTATGAAACCAGTAGTTGTGGAGTTACTGTTGATTTATTTGTTAATAAAAAAATAATAACTTGAAAATGGCTCAATTTCCAAATAAAATAGAGGATTTTTTAAATAAAATTTTGATTAGAAATTAAAGCTTCATTTAAATTCCCAAAATTCTAAGTGTACTTGAAATTTTGGGATTCTTAGTGGCAGATTTACCAGTATTGCCAAAGGTTGACATAATTATTTAATCAAATAACTAGTCTTAGTTTCAAATGTCTTCAAAAGTATTTGCATGCATGTTATATTATTTAAAAACTTTAATAATCCAATTAAATGGGCCTTTAAATCGCAATTTGGTGAACTTGCCTGAATTTTTGATATAACTTAGTTTGAGGTACCTATATAATATGTAATAACAATAAGTGACAGTGATTTTTTTTCAACCCCCGGCCAGGGGTGAAAAAAGATAAAAATAAAGGTGTTTTTCAAGATAACTCAAAGGGGGTAAGAGCTAGAAAAACAAATTTCTTATAAAAATTGTAGAGCATAAAATTCTACATAAAAATGGTCCATTGACTTTTTCTTGTACTATTAAAATTAACAGAGTTAGGGTGGCTAGAAATTAAGGGATGATTTCAGATACTTAAAAAATCAAATCAAACAGAAAACTGACTGAATTTTATAAATTTTTTGTTCAATCTGCTCTAAAAAATGTAAATTTTCTTTTCAGAGAAATATATGTTTTTAATAAAAAAGTTATAACAATTTTAATTTTTTAATACTTTAATTAATGTAATTAATTTTTTTGATTTAACACTAAAACAATTTTTTTCTATGCCATTCGATTGATTATTTAAAATAATGAAATATTGCTTACGAATTTTTGTTTTACGATAAAGATAAAAAAATCAAGTTTACTTTGTTGTATAAGTAATTTTTTTCTAGTTCTTACCCTTTTTGAGTTATCTTGAAAACCTCTTTATTTAATCTTTTGTCACCCCTGACCTGAGGTTAAAAAAAAATTACTGTCACTTATTGTTATTATATCCCTCAAACTAACTTATATAAAAAATTCACGCAAGTTGACCAAAATTGCTATTTAAAGGCCCATTTAATTGGATTATAACAAACCGTAACTTATAAGCTAAATCGTTTAGGTTTAGGACACAAGTTCAAATGAAACTTTCCAAAAATAAGTCAAACAGTTTCTGAGATATACAACGTTGTTGTTTTCTCTTTTTTTTAAACGACTGGCGGTTTGAGTGAAGTTTGGGATGGTGGCCATTTTCACCATTCTCTGTGATTGTTCAGGTAAATTTTGATAATCAATAATTCTCAACATACAGCCTCTTAAATTTACGTATTCATAAAAAAAAAATTAGTATTAATGCCCTACACAATAAATAAAATTGTATTTATGACCATATTGAAAGTGAAACAGAAAAAAGATCAAATTAAATAGTTTTTCAAAATATAAATATGTACTTAGTTCAATTAAATAATTAATAGAAAAGTAGTACGTATTATTTCTATTTTATTTAAGATCAATTTTCCATTTCATTTCAAACCTAATTAGATAAGTAAAGATAAAAGCAATTTAAATTCATTTGCAAGCACTTCAAAAGGATTTAAATAAATCTTACGTGTTAGATTTATTAGATTTGTAAATATTTTTATCAAATAACTAAATTTTTGGCCACAAGTAGGTAATTAGAGGAATTAAGCTAATTGAAATAAATTCAATGCGTCTGGTACAGAAAATTGTTTTTGAATTTGGTTGAATTAGATTAACACATTTAAAATAGAGTAAAAAATTGGAGCTAATTTTTTTTTAAATAGGTATTAGAACCGTTTAACAACTAGCAATACAATTATATTTTGATAAAATACTTAAAATATTCGGTAAATATTTCTCCGTTATTTATAGCTTTTGGCTGCAATTTGCAAGTCTTGTTGCCACGATTTCGATTTGCAACTTAAAAAGATCATCAATTTGGTACGGTCCATTTCACATCAAATAAACCGAAAAATTATTAAGCCATTAAAAAACACACCTGGCTGATTAAAAAAATAACCTGTGCTAGTAAAGACATACTGTAACAATATTAAAAACGTGATAAATAGGTAATCATTAGGACTGCGAGAGAGAGCCGCAATTCAATAATGTGCCAAGCGGGTCAACCGAAACATGCGTGAGCAGCTGCTCAGAATGCTTTTCACGTTCACGTCACTTTGGTAGACTGTTGTCTTTGTTATGGTGCGGATGTTGCGTAATTAATTCCTATCCAACAATTTAATTTGTGGCTTTTTAATACATAATGCGTACGCCTATGTCCTGAGGCTAAGTTCTGACAGCCTTAGTAATTATGATCCAATCTGCACTCATTGTCCTTGAATACAGGAAACATATAACAAGTGCGGATTTTAGATATTCTTTCCGGCTTTTAAATGTAACAAATTTTTTCATAAAATAACTAAAAGAAATATTCGCAAGTTCTGTTAAATGAAAATAACAACTTTAAAAGTTCGCAGAAAACTTTAATTTTTGAGTTCTTCCTTACCAATAAAGCCCTTCTTGACCAACTCCAAGGTGAATCGTCGAGTAATCTTCTCCAACTCATGTTCGGAGTACTTCTTGTGGTCGATTTTGACGCCGGCTTTGGCGCCGCCAAAAGGTACGTCTACGCAGGCACACTTGAAGGTCATCAAGGCAGCCAGGGCCTTGACTTCGTCTCTTGAAACGTCCATCGAGAAGCGCATCCCTGAAACGGAAAAACTAACGTTGAATTTAACAATATACCTACTAGTTTTATCACCGTCATCAAATTTGTAGTCAAATCCGCATACAGTTCTTTTTTGACACAGAAATACATTAACATTCTTGTGATAGGGTTGCCAAATTTAGAAAGACTAACAGCGGGAGGCGCATGGATAAAAGAAAAGGTAGAAAAATGCTCCGATTGCAAAAATGTTATATTTTTCAAGGTCGAACGCTTTAAATTAAAAGTTAAGAACTCGATTTGTCAAAAACTTTTTTGAGTTATTGAAAAATTATTAAAGGATACAAATATAATGTAAAATAAATTTATTCTGCCAAAAAAATAAAATATAAATTAGTTTAAAAACACATTTCAAACAAAAAAAAAACATAAAAAACAAATTAAAGAGAAATCTATCTATAATGTGCCTAACAATGGACAAAATAATTAAACACGTTAAAATGATCCCTAAAATTAAAACAAACTAAATTAAAATAATTTATCAAAAAATATTTAACTTTTAATATTTTGTACTTTCAAAATAAACGACTAATTTATTGACTTTGGCACCGAGGTATTTTAAGAGGTCTAGAATAACTTGGTAAGTATGTATTATTAAGTAAATTTCCGGTAAAAAAATGTTAATTAAAAAAGTCGCAGACCCACAATTTGCAATTTTAAAGAAATTATAATTTTCAAATATGCGTATTTTCACTCAACTAATTTTGAACTTCTTTTGTTTTTTATTTATTACGTTAATGGTTTGTACAGCTTATATCGTATACAGTGTGGCACTTTACCAATTAGGATATTTTTGATATAGCCCGGTCAAAATAGACATTTCAAATAACGAAAATTCCGACAGAGCTAAATTTTGGTGGAGGCCTTGGGTACACCATTAGAAATAAAGTGTCAAAAGTCCCCATCGATCCCATGTGTGCTAAAAAAGTTATTCGGGGTCAAAGGTCAAAATTTGAGGTTTTTTGGATTTTTTTCGAAAACGGTAAGTTTTATCAAAAAAGTAGCCCAGTCAAAAATTATAGATCTTAAAATTATCTACAAAAATGGTCCTTATACTTTTTTTTTTGTATCACCATTCCTGAGATATCGCGATTCTAATAGTTGAAGGAGTCGCGTTCTACATGATATGCACACATTTCCACACTACCTGTGAGGAAGTGTACTTTGACACGTTTTTTTTAACGTGGTTTCCCCGGTAGGCCTACTCCACGAACTGTTATGACGGAATTTTCAGGGACAATACTCTTTTAACTGTACAATGATTATTGATATTGATATTGGTTATTGACTTTAACTGTAGTTCTGATTTCTTTTGATATTTTAATCTGATTCATACTCTTCAAAGTCGACTTCAACAGTCATGTGTTCTTCGATTTCTTCTGCTTCTTCTTCCTCTTCTTCTTGCTGAATGTTCATAAATTGTTCAAATGAAGATGAATCAGCTGTCTCTTCATCGAAATCACATGAATCTTCGTCTGTTGTATTCAATTGGACATTTGAGCAAGACTGGCTTTGGCAATTAGTACACGCTGGAAAACACAGTAACTCTACTCTTCTACAGCCACATTTAGCACTACAACCTTTTTTGCAATTGCAAAAAATAGTGTTTAGGAGTTTTTCCAGAGCAGGTGGAAGTAAAGTTTGAATCGGTTCCAAAGTATTATCTGTTAATTTCCCACCCCAGTCTTCTGGATTCAGTTGATTGCCTAGTCATGTCCGAACTTGATAGTATACTCGATACAACTGTTAATTAGCAGAAGCCGATGTTGGAGGAAGACAAGTTATACTTGTTTCTTGTTTCGTGTATTTTTTGCAGAAGTTAAATATCTATATTTATCTATACAATCAATTTTTTTTGGAGCTCCTTAACAACAAGGAGAAAGCGAATTCCTTTTGTGATTATTGTTTGAGGTGAAGAATCAATTTCTGCAATCAATAAAATCTTTTTTTCCAAATAATTTTAATACTGATGTTTTACCCCTTCTGAACATTGCTGATGTAGTATCGCAGCCGGTTATTAAGATATGGTTTTGGCATTTTGAATAAGCAGATAAACTTTTTGAAGAATATATTTCTGTTCGCTGTTGAGCCTTTCCAGGTTTTAAAAAGTATATAATTTTATCAATTGGAGTCCTTGCAGTGAGTAGTATTAATAAGTCAACATCTTCACCAACTACAATAGTTGTATTTGTTGCATTAAATTGTTCTATTGCTGTTTCAATTATAAGGACATCTGCGTCATTTTGACTAAGGGACTGAGTTTCTTTTGAGTGTATATTCTCAGAATAGTATAGTTTATACATACAACAGACACAAATAGGCATTTTTATTTGCATTAAGTGCCTGACTATGTATATACTTGGCATATATGTGCAAGTGCATATCATGTAGAACGTGACTCCTTCAACTTTTAGAATCGCGTGGTTCTTAGAAAAAAAAGTACCATAGTAAGTAAGTAAGCAAGTAAGTAAGGACCATTTTTGTAGATAATTTTCAAATCTATAATTTTAGTCTGAGCTACTTTTTTGATAAAACTTACCGTTTCCGAAAAAAAATTCAAAAAACCTCAAATTTTGACCTTTGACCCCGAATAACTTTTTTAGCACACATGGGATCGGTGGGGACTTTTGACACTTTATTTCTAATGGTGTACCCAAGGCCTCCACCAAAATTTAGCTCTGTCGGAATTTTCGTTATTTGACCACTATTTTTATGACTAATTTGACCGGACTAAAATGTACGATTTATTTTTACACGTAATAGCCTTCTAGATATAATTGCTGTGTCCATTAAGATCAAGTTGATAGGGATATTGACGCCACTGGTTTGACCTGAGACTTAATTTTTTAAGTTAAATTCATTTATTCAAAGATATAACTTTGTTTAACTCCTCAAATATTTATCAATGAAAATATTTCATAAATTTGGTGAAGGAAAGCAGTCCTTCATTTTTGATACGTTCTATTGTGACATATTTTATTTAGTACCCGAAGCAAAGGAAAAAAATAACAGTACGTTAACGCTTAAACAATAATCAGCGTGGAGATAAACACGCCGTTATCATTAATTCCGTATCATTATCAGCGAACCAATTATTATGAAACAAAAAATAATCGAATTCTGGATTTTACGACTGCTGCATTTTAATTGCATCATCAAAGTTGCAAACTGCTAAGAAATTATTTTTAAGGTAGGTGATTGACGCTAGGTAGAAAATACCTATTAAAATCACCCAATGTCATCGATTTTTAAAGAGTTAGTATAGTCTTTCCGATATCAATTGAAAAACCAAGAGGATGATGATGTACCAGGTTCGGTCGCTAACGCAGCAACTCGGCATTGAAATATTTGAAAAACTTGTTCCCATATTTATTCAGCCCTACCCATATACAGGTCTGGTCAAACTAAACGTGAAGGTGATAGAAATGCCCAGTTGAAGAATGCGAGCGCGGGCAAACGAAATACAAATACAGTTGCATTGGGCCACTGGGCAATAAATCTCAGCCGTTGACAAGGATGCCTTGGTATAGACATTAAACTTTCTACACACTGACGTGTTTACCATGTAGCTAAGGAATCCCATACGATATCAATTTCTTTTCTCCATTTATATTTTTGCCGGTAATAACTATTAATTCATTTAATTTAGTTTAGGAAATGTCCTCCGCCAATGTACGGTCCAGTAATTATTACAATAAGCATATGGAACTAGAGAAACAGCAATCCACTTTACTTCGAGCTCCCCGGAGTATGTGCCTTTTGAAATAACGTAATACAGAGATAACATCAGTTTATCAAGGTGGCCATATTCCCGGCCGAGAAATAGTGAAATTTCTGGCGTTTTTAGGTACTGAAATCTTTGAAAGTAAAACGTGTAGAACAAAAGTAAGCACAAAAATAAAATCCTTGATGTTTTGTTTATTCATTGTTACCATTTAAATTTACTCAAATAAAATAATAACTAAAAAAAAAGCGTTTGTAAAACATGCGTTTGCTGTTATTCTAACCCCACATTTTAAGAATTATTTTCACGTACTTATAAATAAAAGTAAACAATTTTATATGTAGGACTAAGCAAGTAAATGTTATAAGAATATTTACATGTGGAATTATATATAAAAAAGTTAGTATTTTCGAAGATTTCAGTACCTAAAACCTTGATGGTTTGATCGTTTTTTGCACCTGTTTATTCGTTTTACTGCGGCGTCTTTGAAAATAACCAGATGGCATGACATAACATTCCTATTATTTGATTAGCTTTAGATTATTCAGTTATTAAATGTTTGAAATTATTTGTCTTTGCGGAAAACACTATTTAAAGAATATGGGGCCCTTAAATGGTGGTTAAAAAAGCTTGTTGAAAATTTTAATGTTAAATTTTGCGTCTGTGTCGTTTGCACATACTGTTCAAAAACTTATCAGGAATTAGATTAAATCCAAAAATACTTCCTTAAATCGGAAAACAGCTATTAGTGATTCATCTGATCTCTGACTAAACTCTATGGTGGCCCCTTTTTCAAAAATATAAAAAATAAAAATAAAAGAAAATAATATAAATATATCAATAAAAACGTAATCAGCGACCGAAATAGAATTTCATAATCTTTTGGTTTGATTCTAATACTTCTCAATATAAGAATAAAACTTTTTGACCAGCTTCTCTCTAGGCAAGCAAGAAGTCGATAAAATGTAATACTCTTCGATGTACTTACGCACTTTGTATTTCCTTTTATTAAACAGGAGTTTTAAATGTCAAGATATATGTATGTATCCTGAACGGAGTCGGGTATAATCTGTAGTATTATATTAGAATTGTATAATTTCCTCATTCCTATGACAATATAAATGCAAATAATCAAAGTACAAGAAACATCTGATACACGGCAGCAAGGATTGCTTGATAATATGATAATTAAGCGTTCGTAGCCTTCATCTGTTCCAAATGATCTAACATCTGCCAACTAGTACTAAGTGTACGTACCAACGTATCTCCCAAACACCTCACCGTTCAATAACAACCTTACATGTTAAATAAAATTGTATAAAATTTCATCATCAATCAATCTCGCTCTAATTAGTATTATCCATATTATTTTTGTCTATGAAAAACCAGGCGGTAACAAGTTATTTAAAAAAATACGTAATGTCAAGGACAGTTTATAATTTACGTTGAAGCTTCTACCGATGAGTTGCAGTAGGAGATTATAACAGTTATTTACGTTAAAAGGATCATAACAACGATTATTATTATGATACCTATTGGCAGTGAATATTATAGGGCGAATTTAATATGAATTATACACCGTGTCCACCTAGTGCGCGTAAGTCCAATATTTAGGTTAATAAAAGATACAACTTAATTTTTTTCTACAGAGTTGCCTACTTTCCCGAGCTGCACAAAATGAAAATATATTTGCATATACATGGTGTTCAGTTTTTCCTGGGCAGGTATCAACTTAATTTTTTTAAATGGAAACCTATATTTTTTATGGTATAATTTTTCCAGTTAACAACTTTTAACCAAATGGTACTAAAATATAGTCACATAATGTATCTATTGTGATCCTCTAGATAAATTATTATAATTTACATAAGTATTTAACAAGTTTCTCGGGATTAAGTATATATTTGTTTAGTAGTGTAACATGTAACACTGATATCAAAATGTAATAAAGCTTGTTTTATCAATATTTGAATTAAATCTTATGACCTGTATATTATTGCCTAGATTTATGAGATTTAGTTTTCATTTCTAAAAAGAATCTGGTATCATAAAAGCAGCATTACTCATTTTTCTGAAGTATAAAACGAATTCAAGAATGTTTTTTTAATCTGCCATAAAAACTTTATAACAAAGATATTTAGAACTTGTGAAATTGAATTATCGGTAACTGTTTCTATTATTTGAAATAATCACGCCACCACACTCAACTATTGCTATTTGGATTTAATAGTCCATGAAAAACAATCATAAAACTGTAAATTCTTATTGCTTATATGGCGAAACATATTTAATTTTATATGTATTTGTTTTTTCAGATAAATGTAACTAAATAAATTTATAAAAAGTAAAGCCAATCTTAAAAAAAAAGCTGAGGAAAATGATTTTGATTCAGCAGCACACATTCCATTTAATATACAGGGTTAGAAGTTAGAATTATTTAAAAGGAGACTAGAAGGATATCGGAAACCGTTAGTCATACAGGGTGGCTCAAATTACAAAAAAGTTGCACAATTGTGGGGCGAGTGTATCCAAGATATCTTCGGTAGTTTTTGAGATATCTCGAAATAAGTGAAAATATCGATTTTCTATTTTTCGTTATAACTCATTTGTTTTTTAAGAATGCGTCACGAAATTTTGTATCTAGGCATTATCCAACATGGTGATTTCAATGGTTAGTTCATATTTTTTCTATTTTCCAATGTTTCAGAGTCAACGATAGTCAACTTTTTTTTTTATGGACGCCATATTGGTTCTCCTCATGGACGGATAAAGAAAAAAATACGAACTCAACGATGTATCACACTTTACAAAAATATTCAGTCTGCCTGCAGCAATTTGAATTTATTTTTAATTTTTCTGAAATAGTAGGCTGATGTCCGAATTGCTAAATAATTTGTTACTTTGTTATGACAGTTAGATGAAACTGTCATTTCAGTTTTGTGTGCCACCTGTATCCTGTATAATAATAAGCAACTTATTTATTAAATTTAAAATGAGGTTTTTATTGTCTGAAAAAAAGACATGTACGATACATACATACGTGCAAATAGGAACGCCAGAACGGCATCTGAATAATATTTGCAACAATATCCAGAACGAATGCAGCCAAATTGTACCCTTTTCCAGAAATTGAACAGATGTATGACGGAAAATGGTAGTTTTAATTACTTCATATTTTATTTATTGTTTGATACAGAACTACATCGTAATAGTAATAATAATATTTTACATTTCATGTTTTACATTAAAGGAAATGACAATTTGGACATCAGCCTACTATTTCAGAAAAATTAAAAAGAAATTCAAATTGCTGCAGGCGGACAGGATATTTTTGTAGTGTGATACATCGTTGAATTCGATTTTTTTTCTTTATCCATCCATGAGGAGAACCAATATGGCGTCCATAAGAAAAAAAAGTTGACTATCGCGACTTTGAAATAATGGAAGATAGAAAAAAATCTGAACTCACCATTGAAATCGCCATGTTGGATAATGCCTAGATACAAAATTTCGTAACGCTTAAAAAACAAATGAGATAACGAAAAATAGAAAATCGATATATTCACTTTTTTCGAGATATCTCAGAAGATATCTTGGATCTGTTTTCACCAAAACACTCGCCCCATAATAGTGCAACTTTTTTGTAATCTGAGCCACCCTGTATGACTAACAGTTTCCGATATCCCTGTAGTCTCCCTTTAAATAGTTCTAACCCTGTATACTTGAAAAACTTAAAACTAATTGCTGGATTTTAATTCAATGGAAATTATACAGATATTATCTGTAATTATTTATGTATGGCATTTTATGGTACATTTTTTTATTCAATTGGATATTTCTGCCATACCGAGAAGAAAAAAACTAAATAAATAACGGTAATTATCAAATAACCCTTTACGCAGTTTGCGCCAAAAGAATCAAAGGATCGATTTTATAAATTTAGTTTTATCTGACCGACCAGTAATATCTCACAATGAGAAAACGCATCACACGATTTACGTTTTGAAAAACTCTGTGCTTTCATTATCCAAACTTTGGGCATAAAATTGACTAAAAGAAACTGTCATACGTTCATTTTGTGACGCAGTTAAAGTCGAAAAAAAAACGCATTGTAAATATTTTTATTCTAAATTTATGCATCCGGTTCCATATGAATACATGCCTCCAATGTTTGCTAATAAAACAGTAAAAAAAAATAAAATATTAAAAACGTAAATATGACACATGCACATATCCATAACAATAAGATGTAAAAATAGGTGTCGTCAACAGCATTGCGCAAATTGTTTCTGAGAGACAAAAAAAGTATAGTAAACAGACTAAAATAGCGGAGAACCTTGTTTCTGTGGCCTTTCATTGGTTCTAGAAATCGGGTGTGTCAACAGCGTCATCGAAAGAATTTGTTATCTATTACCCATGTATAAATAAATAATTAGAATATAATACTGGCAAGAGTTTATCGCAAAGTGCTTACTTCCAGCAAGATGACATATTTCGTATTTATAGCTTCTTATTTAATTAGATAAAGGCTTTCTACGTAACACTATCTATAACAGCTTATATTATACAAGTAGGGTATAATTGCGGTCTCTGAGTCTCCCCCCTCCACTTTCTGGCTTGGGATGACCTTGAGGCCGAAGGCCGATGACGTTTGTGTATGGATGACCTTGAGGCTGAAAGCCGAAAGTGACGTAGGTTGGTGACTTTCATTTGAC